>NC_134484.1:200752942-200872942 GCF_040206685.1 Ascaphus truei | reverse complement strand
GAACTATACTAGCTAACTGTATATGGAACTATACTAGCTAACTGTATATGGAACTATACTAGCTAACTGTATATGGAACTATACTAGCTAACTGTATATGGAACTATACTAGCTAACTGTATATGGAAGTCCCAGGTCACATATAAGTGATCATTCTTTAATAATAAAAGCAGGACACAATTTACACCTCCAAAACATTGAAAGCAAACGTTACAAAGCCCTTTGTCTACTTTTACCCTGGGCACCTGTTAAACAACACACATCTTATCCTCTTAGTAAAGGATAAGTACACATTGGATAATTTTATATTCACGTTTTTTTCATTCTTACTGGATAATACCGGCTTAAAAGCGTATAAGTAATCATTCCTAAGTATGTCGTGTGTATATATATATATATATATATACCAAAATTCATAAGGTTATGGTGGGTAAAAAAAGTGACAAAAAACATCCACAGTAAAGCATAAAGCAACTGTAAATATTACTGTATGTTCATTTGCATGTCTTAGACAGGTCTGCAACCCTGTCTTTCCCCATTATCGCCCAGCATGCAGCGTCCCATGCTGCAGTGGAAGTGCTGTGTGCTGGGCGATAATGGTGAAAGACAGGGTTGCAGACCTGTCTAAGACATGCAAATGAACATACAGTAATATTTACAGTATATATATATATATATATATATATATATATATATATATATATATATATATATATATATATATATATATATATATATATATATATATATATATATATATATATATATATATATATCTCGTGTGTATATAGTACAACATATATTTGTGTGATCTAAAGTCAATGACTGGCAGTTTGTGACTATTTGCCTTGCTTTGCCTTATAATACAATATTTATACCCTAACAACCTGAGTGCTGTCTCCTGATCTCATGCAAATGGTATCGTATTATATATATAAAATACGTGTGTAATAAGTTCGTTTGTGCTATACACACACACACACACACACATACTGTATGTATGTGTGTGTGTGTATATAGTACAGTATATATGTATGTGTCCTAAAGGCAATGACTGGTAGTTTGTGAATAATGCACATTTATTAAAATGCTCGGTTTCTTTTCTCTAGCTTCTTTGGTCCTTTTGCAGAACATATAACATTCCCAGCTCAGTATTACAAAGAAGGGGAAAAATGTAATTAAGGATATTCTGAAGAGACCTTATTCGGCGCATTTGTAACTTTTTTCCTTTTCATTGAACAAGATTTAAAAGCTATAAATCAAGAGCAACTTAATCACCCGAGAGTATATGGATTTAACGTCCAAACACGCAAAGACATGAAAATGCCGAATCCAGTTCCCTTTTAATATACTGAAATACTGCAAAAATGCTGGTATTTTGGCTGATCTGAAAATGACTAATGTAGGTGCACTATATGTGAGATATGTAACAGTTGCACATTAATAACTAATTTATGCTGCAAGCATGGGGTGCAGATGAATACTTTCCAAATGCAATGGTTTTTGAAGTGTACGAAGTTTGCCATGAGTTAAAAAATAATAATATGGAACTCCATTTTTGACAATAGTCATATAAAAACAGCTGGTATAACTTCAGATGTAATTCAAATCTAATTAAAAAAAAAAAAGGATTTGCTTATAGTCTGCATTGAAAAAAAAGTGAATGAGAGTGGGAACATGAAGAATCTCCCCAGCACAATAGGTTATACATATTTCACATATTCACTGTTCCTCTTAGGAGGATTCATTCGTCTCCCCCTGGCTAGTAATATATCACTCGCTCAGTGCACTGTGCGTTATTTGGTTATAATTGGTCATGCTCCTCCAGTGTTTGTCTTCCCTATTTCACACAGGCAACATCCATACCCGCTGAATGATGAGAGCTATCATGAGACTGGGTTCTTTCTCCAAGCTGGAAGGGTATATCTGTAGGCAAAACTATTATCCAGTACATTTCCAATAATTACAAAAAATAGAATGTCTTAGGCTTTCAGCCGCAAACCTTTGTCCACGCACATAGAGAAAAAACCACCCCCAAAAACTCAGCCCCAAAAACTCAGCTCAGTCCTAATCTAAAACTACTGCATACCCCATGAAAGGGCTAACCTTTAAAGCAGAGACAGCATAGATATACAATTGTGTGTCTATCTATCTATCTATCTATCTATCTATCTATCTATCTATCTATCTATCTATCTATCTATCTATCTATCTATCTATCTATCTATCTATCTATCTATCTACACACACATATATATATATATGTTAGCATGGTTATAGACCACACACACACACACACACACGCGCGTGTGTGTGTGTGTGAAAAAAAATCACAATTGTATAGTTTTTGTTCCCCCCTCCTGTACAATTAGACTATTATTACACAACCTCGTTATTTCTAAATTATGCTTTATTTCAATTGTTAATTGTGTTAATTGTTGCTTCAACTTTGCTTAATGTAAATCGCTTAGGTACACACGGGCAATTTCAGGAGTATCCCTGCCAAGTTCATTTGATGAATTGCTTATTGGCAGATACGTAACTAAAACGAATCTAAAAAGCAAGACAAGTGTTAATGTTTCTTATCGCCTAGATCAGAATGATATCCATTGATTAAAAACAGTAAATATCACATGGAGGGAATATTTTGCCCATCCTAATATGTTTTTCTTTCTATGTTCGCCAGTGAGGGGCCTTTCTGTAAACTGTAATTGAACCTAAAACTGAAACAATGTAAATACATTTTTTAATTCTTATTAGGTTACAACCATAAAATACAATTCTTTTAGTGGCATCATGTGGATGGGCACAACAGCAACATCTGCCAGTGTCCCACAAGTCCGGCCTGTGCTTTGTACACATATTCAGTCAGGACAACTTACGAGGGGGTTAGAAAGACAGGAGACCGAAGGAAGGCATGCATGTCACTTAGCAAAGCCAAATCCTATAGCAGAACATCCAGCATGGAGCAACTGCAGCGGTCCCCTGAGCCAGCACTGCCCCCACTTGCCCACAGGCACATTAGAACCATTCTGCCACACCACAACAAAAAAGCACGTCCCTCTCTACTCTAATAGTGCACAAACCCGACATTTGCTACTATGTGTACCAATATAAAACTTTGTATTTACAACATATATATATATATATATATATATATATATATATATATATATATATATATATATATATATATATATATATATATATATATATATATATATATATATATATATATATATATATATATATATATACACAAATAAATATTTACAATCCAAGGCCCGTGGACCATATATTTGGTCTAATATTCCCACAACTGTTCACTCATTTGATATGGACTCAAAAATGTAACAGAAAGAAACCACTCACGATTAGAGGTTCAGAGTATTTTACGCCGAGATCAAAAGTCAAACAGGACATAAAAATGTAACCTTCTCACAGACTTGTAGTAGTAACCTTTCAACTTGGTGTGTATGTTCAGCTGAAGATGCAGGGGTAAACTAAGGCTTTAATTGCATGGCAAATATTACATTACATGCTTATGTATACTCAAGATGCAAACATACCTGGTACTAGAGTTTTCTATTTGGTAAATAAGGCAATTGTAATGTGTGTGTGTGTGTGTGTGTGTGTGTGTGTGTGTGTGTGTGTGTGTGTATATATATATATATATATATATATATATATATATATATATATATATATATATATATATATATATATATATATATATATATAGTGGAGGGGTTTTGTCACTTTTTTTACCAACCATAACCAATATATATATATATATATATATATATATATATATATATATATATATAATGTTTTAAATATATATCCATATGTGTGTGTGTGTATATATATATATATATATATATATATATATATATATATATATATATATATATATATTACTTTTCTCTGCACTTTTTCATTATAATTAATGTAACTACAATGTAACAATTGTCCTTGTTTCGAAAGCTTATTTTTATTCTTTCTTAAAATGTAAATTACCAGCAAAAGGTAGCAAAACTCTAAAATTGTAGGTATTTCATTACAATGACACTCCAAATAAGTTTTCCAAATAAATTAGCATCCATTTATTTGCAATAAACCTTTAACGATCAGCTTTGACAACAAGCAATAACAATTACTGCTAAGTGTATCCTCTAGATAAGAGAGGCTGATAGTGCACTGTATTATCTTAAGAGTCAACCAAGGCCTAAATATCTGCAATCAAATAATCATCTTTCAAATACTGATTGACAAGGCGGTTCATTGAGAGCTAATGAATTTACTGCATTTCCTGACTTATCTGTGAGGGGGAGGAGGCGATCTAGACTGCCCCAGGATTTTAAATTGTAAATTAAGAAGGGTGTAGGTAAGATATCTATACTGACAAGGGGTAGGCTAAGTATGTATTTTCTTGTAAGTACTGTATAAATTCATCAACACATGCACCTACTTCAAAAAGATCCGAAATAGATTTTCACAGAATTATAGTCTGATAATATGTAATTTATTATTTAATACCTCCCACTACACCATAAATCCTCAATTCTGTTTCTCTGTATCTATTTTCCATGCAACGATGCATAAAGAATTATATATATATATATATATATATATATATATATATATATATATAATATTATATATATATATACACACACACACACGCACACACACACACAACGCACATTATGGAATACTAAAATCTGTGTGCTGTCTCCTTATTACCGGACCAGCATCCGGTAACTATAATATATATATATATATATATATATATATATATATATATATATATATATATATATATATATATATATATTATATATATATATATCTTATATATATATATATATATCATATATCTTGCGCTCTTATAATGATATGTCATTAACAACAACCAATGAGTTTATCAACAGCATAATTGTGCATGGCTCATTACAATATTAATTCATTCATTCCTTGTATTTTAAGAATTGGCTAATATTTCCCTCCTATTTGCCTATTTGGGAATTTTTCCAAGCAGCAGTTTGAAATAATAGCACAAGATGTCAAATATACTTCTTAGATCTGCTGTCGCAAGATATATATTTTTAAACCGAAATGAACGGTTATCTTAAAAAGTATCAGACGGGGTTATCATTCGAATAGAATGGTAATTTATTAAGAAACAAACAATGCTATACCTTCAGAATATTTTCAACAGAAGAAAACAAATTGATAAAATAAGTTGGGATACAATTTACTTTTTTTTATAATGAAAACTCCAATGTCTCAGTCAACTCAACGTCAGCTGGGCAACACTGTCTGGCGTTTGGTCCACAAAATCCAATTACACATTAAAAATAAATTACTATATTGCAATTTACATTTGAGAACAAGTTCATAAAAAGCTTGCCATATATATATGCTCTTAAACATATGGAAAATAATACCTTACAAAAACAGTATTTCTCAAAAGCAGGAGGAACTTACGTGTTATTTTGGAGGTTAACACAGTCCTTTAACAAACCAAGACATCATGTGTTGTCTCTGTACAAACTAATTAGGGGTTCATTTGGTTTTGCTTTTGGATGAGGGAGGGGAAGAAGGATGTTTTTTTTTTCTTGCATCAAACCCCCCCATCCCCTCCCCTTTTTTGGGGGAAAATAAAAAAATGGGGGAAAAAAAGTATTTAAAACCTTTTTTGTTTTGATTTATCTTTGGTCAGAACTTGCTGCAGTCATAGACAAATGCCCCTGGGGTGCGGTACAGAGACTGACTGGAAGGAAAGGACATCTGACAGCTGCTATTCCCATTCACAGGAGAGTTGTTTAAGCCAATTCTCTGGGACTCAAACATCTCCCGCACAGAGTGAAAGTTCTGCTGCTGTCCTGGGTAGGCAGCGCCAGCCAAGTGGCCCAAATCCCCTGCTTGGTTCAGGTACCAAGAGGTCAGCCGCCCTTGGTGAGGATGCTCCTGGCCCGAGCTGAGGCTACCGTGGCCCAGAGCCGAGGAGGAGGTGGTGGTGGTGATGGAGTAATCGGGCAAGGTCTCTTCCACCGTGGTGGCCACCGGTGTGTTGGCTGGGTTGAGGTGCCTGTCCCCAGAGTACAAGCTCATGGCTTGCATGTTGCAGTGGTAGGTCCCTGCCCCACCGGCGCTGCTGGTGCTCTGGCTGCAAGGCGAGCCGTAGATTGAGCCCTGGCCTGGAGAATAGCTGAGGGACAGGGGTGGGGCGATCCCCGTCCTGGAAGAGGCGATCAAACTGGTGGCCAACTCCCCTGAGCCCTGTGGGGAGCCCCTGAGGGAGGTCATGATGTTGTCCACGCTGAAGCCCCCCTGGCTGTGGTGTTGCTGCTGCTGCTGCTGCTGGTGCTGGTGTTGGTGCTGGTGCTGGTGGGGGTCGGGGGCAGCCTCCAAGCTCATGGACCTGTTGGAGGGGATGCTGTGGGGGCTGCCGCTGGACATGCTGCTATCCGGGCTCTCCACCTTGGGCACGGCGTTGAGGGCAGGAGACGAGGCCTGGGGAGGGGAGGAGGTGCAGTTCTCCGTTTTGATGTCCTGCACCCTCACCGGCTGGGAGCTGGTGTCCTGCTCCCCCTGATGGTGCTGGGGCTGCTGGGCAGCTGCAGGCTGCTGCTGCTGGGACCCCGCATGGTGCTGCTCCTTCAGGTGCCTGTCCTTCTCCTCCTTGCCCCCATCCTTGGACACGTCCTTCTTCTTGAACCTGCGCCTCCTCCGCAGGAAGCTGCCGTTCTCAAACATGTTGTAGGAGTCCGGGTCCAGGGTCCAGTAGCTGCCCTTGCCGGGCTTCTTGTCGTCCCGGGGCACCTTGACGAAGCACTCGTTGAGGGACAGGTTGTGGCGGATGCTGTTCTGCCAGCCCTGCTTGTTGTCCCGGTAGAAGGGGAACCTCTCCATGATGAACTGGTAGATGCCATTCAGGGTGATCTTCTTGTCGGGCGCGTTCTGGATGGCCATGGTGATCAGGGCGATGTAGCTGTACGGGGGCTTGACCATGTCCTTGGGCTGAGGCTGGGGGGTGTAGGGCCCGTAGGCTCTGGCCATGCCGGCCTGGTACTGCTCATGGGCCGGGTGGGAGTACATGCTCATGGGGGCCGGCATGCCGGTGTAGCCCCCTCCCGCCGCCGCCGCAGCCGCCGCCGCCCTGTAGTAGCTCTGCTCCCCTCCGAGGTAAGGCACGACACCCAGGGAGTTGGGGCTGGACACGGAGTAACGCGCCTGCATGGCTCCTCCACCTCCTGCAGGAGGCACAGCAATCCCAAGCCTCCCACCCTCCCCCGGGCACACGCGTTGCACCAGCAGGGGAAGGAGCAGGGAAGGTCAGGAAGCAACCGGTGTCAGGCAATATCCAGCAGAAATGTCCCTCTGATCCAGGTCCAAAAAGGGCAGAGGAGAAGCTCAAACCCCCCCACCCCAAGTCCTGTTCCCAGGCCCGGAGCAGAGCAGTCAAGTCAATTCATAGAGAAGGAGGGAGGCAGCAGCAAGCTGGGGAGCAGATCAGGATCACACAAGCCCAAATGTCTCTAGATCCGTGGGGAGGGAGATGAATGATAATAATGCAGAAAAATAAGATCTGGTGTAAAAATAATAATAATAATAATGAAAATGTCCTTCTCCTGCCCTCTCTGCAGCTTCTTGGTCCCCTTGGTTCCCCCCCCCCCCCTCCCCTCTGTATATCCTCAGGTCCCAGGAAGCAGCAGCTCTGCGTGGATGAGGATGGTGCAGAAGCTGCAGCAGCAGGAGGCACAGGGAAAGTTTTGAAGTAGGATGACAGTCACATAACAAGTAATGCTGCTGATGATGATGATGATGACAGAGGACAGCCTTCCCCGCCGGTGTCGCCTTGCAGCAGTGTCCTGCTGCTGCTGCAGTGTGTGGCTGTGTGTCTCCCGGGGAGGGGTGGGGGTGGGTGGTGGGGGGGAGCCTGTATCAGCCGCTGGCTGCTGGCCGGGGAAGCATTGGAAAAACTTCTCAACTTTTGAGCATCCGTCAGCAGGCTGGGACTTTATTACACAGCTCTGCTGGCGGCGGGGCCCCGCCCACCCGAGGGCGGCCCACCAATCACACAGCGGGACTGGGCTGGGACTGGAAAATACACAGACACACACAGAGCAGCAAGGGCCAAGCAGCCCCAGCAAGAGCAGCAAAGAGCAGCAAGGGCAGCAAGAGCAGCAAGAGCAGCAAGAGCAAAGAGCAGCAAGGGCAGCAAAGAGCAGCAAAGAGCAGCAAGGGCAGCAAGAGCAGCAAGGGCAGCAAGAGCAGCAAGAGCAGCAAGAGCAAAGAGCAGCAAGGGCAGCAAAGAGCAGCAAAGAGCAGCAAGGGCAGCAAGAGCAGCAAGGGCAGCAAGAGCAGCAAGAGCAGCAAGAGCAGCAAGAGCAAAGAGCAGCAAGGGCAGCAAGGGCAGCAAAGAGCAGCAAGGGCAGCAAGTGCAGCAAGAGCAAAGAGCAGCAAGAGCAAAGAGCAGCAAGGGCAGAAAGAGCAGCAAGGGCAGCAAGAGCAGCAAGAGCAAAGAGCAGCAAGGGCAGCAAGAGCAAAGAGCAGCAAGAGCAAAGAGCAGCAAGGGCAGCAAGGGCAAAGAGCAGCAAGAGCAAAGAGCAGCAAGGGCAGCAAGAGCAGCAAGAGCAAAGAGCAGCAAGAGCAAAGAGCAGCAAGAGCAGCAAGAGCAAAGAGCAGCAAGGGTAGCAAGAGCAGCAAGGGCAAAGAGCAGCAAGAGCAGCAAGGGCAGCAAGAGCAGCAAGGGCAGCAAGGGCAGCAAGGGCAGCAAGGGCAGCAAGAGCAAAGAGCAGCAAGGGCAGCAAGAGCAGCAAGAGCAGCAAGGGCAGCAAGAGCAAAGGGCAGCAAGAGCAGCAAGGGCAGCAAGAGCAAAGAGCAGCAAGAGCAGCAAGGGCAGCAAGAGCAGCAAGAGCAGCAAGAGCAGCAAGGGCAGCAAGAGCAGCAAAGGCAGCAAGAGCAGCAAGAGCAGCAAGAGCAGCAAGAGCAGCAAGGGCAGCAAGAGCAAAGGGCAGCAAGAGCAGCAAGGACAGCAATGGTAGCAAGAGCAAAGATCAGCAAGAGCAGCAAGAGCAGGAGGAGCAGGGTCCTGGCCCAAGCACTGACCACACACTCTGCTGCTTCTCTCACGGATACACCCCATGCATTCACACACTGGGCCCACATACAGCACAGGGGTCATCACAGCCAGGAGATAGCAAGGGATATAATACAGGCTGTCTGCAAACTGCAATGGGGGAGATACTAAGCTCGGGGGGAATATAAAAAGAGAAATAAATAGGATCAAATCTATTTTATTTCTCTCCCCCAAGTTATTTTTTTATATGTAGTTTGCATTGGAGATTATGCGTAAAAAAAAAAGTTAGCCTTTAACTAGCATTTTGTCTTAAATATTATCATTTAAAAAAATTAAAAAAATGATTGGATAATTATAACAAAGATCAGACAAACACCTCTAATGATCAAGTATCTATCTATCTATCTATCTATCTATCTATCTATCTATCTATCTATCTATCTATCTATCTATCTATCTATCTATATACACATCTACATAGTAGCTACATCTTGTACGCACATATTTATTGCACTTTCTTATTACCTCTCCATGACATCTTTCACACTAAACACTTGCAAGTCTGAACCAGGGGGTGTGAATAGAAAGAGATGAGAAGATAGCTATTGCTCACTACTGAAATCCTTAAAAGAAAGTCAATCAACTTTAATATCCGCCACCCAAAACACATACCTCGCAAACAGCTGGCTGACCAAACCTCTTGGAAGGGTTAGTGTTCCCCTTCTGTGACAACAGATTGACAAGTCTTATAAAATGCTTGTATTCATCACACTGCAGAGACGGCTCATACGGCTCTATTACCGGTATTTATTGGGAACGAGGTATTCTTGTAGGAATGTAAGAATAACACACAATTAAAGACCATTGCAAAGTTGCATTGTGCAGTGTAGAATTTAATGCAATATGGAATGGACTATAATTGGAAAGCCAAACTAGTTATTATTCAAATAAGGCATATCCCCCACGTATGAGATCCTGCATGAAAACATAAAGTCGTTATACTCCCTGTATTCTATTATACACACACACACACACACACACACACACACACACACACACACACACACACACACACACACACACACACACACACACACACACACACACACACACACACACACACACACACACACATAGAACACACAAATAGAACCATGATTAAAAATTCATATTTCCAACAAGTAAACACCCTGCTGTATCGTAAATAGTATACAGCTACTGTCATATAAATAAACAAGGAATTATTGCACTAGTTTGTACTTTGTTACTGCGTTGAGTGCTGTTAAAGTAAAACAAAAGATGTGTATATAGACGATCAAAGGTGAAACGTGTGTTTACACACTTTCTAGAAACAAGGCTAATATCCTTCAAATTGAAAATCTAATTAGAGCTAATTAAAAGTCATTGGCAGAGTTAAGCTAAAGTGCGAACGTTTGGGCACTTGTGAAAATTGTTTTGTATATCATGTTTTTTTCACACCTCCCCCTTTTGTCTAAGGACAGCTTTCTTTTTGAGAATGTGTCAAGAAGCCCATTTGGCTTTATTAACTTCAAACCACTCCATTCTCACCTGCATGTGTGAAGGATCCGCTCTAAAAATCAAAGTGAACCAAAAGACTGGGTCACACTCGTTGGGATAATTGTGCAGTAAAACGCCTGACGCTTTTGTATCCTGCTTCTGCACACTGTAAGTGTGTGGATTGGAGTGGAGATAATGCAGCCCTTTAAAGTGAAGGCGCTGCAGAATGTGACAGCAATTCATAGCACTGATTGCATGCATTGTATACATGTTTGTTTGTGTTTAGACCTCTTATGAGTCTCTAAAGCTATTTTACACCTGTTAGGACAACAATGCTACGTGTTCCCAACACATCTGAAATTCCTCATGTTTGAAAACTATTTCTAGCTTAATTGATGTATCTTCCACTCTTTTGGGATTTCATGGAACGAATTTAAGCTTGCAGTCAAGTATAACATTTGTCTGTGTTTACCACGCTATTGTCTTGCTTCTTATCTAAACAGTATGCACATAACACTCATCTTTTCTCATCGTAACAGATTTGTTGATTTTCATATAACAAAACAATTATACACAGTACAATTTGCTGTATATGTGGTCGAAATCAATTTTCTATATTACTTTTGGAATGTGTACCATATTATGGATAGTAAATACAGATATCATTTGCTAACTCAAACATGGAATAATACAGATTTGTTTATTTCTAACGCGTATTGCAGATTAACTATGTTTTAGCAAACATTACAATTAGACTTGGGCTTAGTTCAGTTTTGACTAATTACACGAATTAAACATTATTTATTATGGACCTTTTATAAAGAGGTATATATATATATATAAATATATATATATATATATATATATATAAAAAAAAAATATATATATATATATATATATATATATATATATATATATATATATATATATATTGTTTTGTTTTAACCAAACCTCAAATAATTACGCCTTGTGGAAATCCTTCAGGAAGGGCAAGCGGCAGGTTTTATAAGAATATTCGGAAATAGCATAATAGAAACAATACGCAAGATGCTGGATTGGCGTTTTACAGTATTATTAAGACTTGCCACTTATATTGTATTCATCGTATAACTTGCAAGTTCACTGGACTAATCTGATGCAATAACAATATGCTGCTCCTTTCCCCGAGTTTGTTTTACTTCCCCACAATGAAAGCATGGTAAAATCTTGTCACGTTGAACCTTAAACCAAGCTCACCAAATGATGCATTTATTTAGCAATACTGTGGCATTATGCCATTTCTCCACATTTAATACAATCTTCTCAGATTCATCACATCTGATTTTATGTATCATACCTTTTAAAAAGATGAACTGAATGCTATCTTTTTTTCCCCTCTGCATCATTACATAATGATTCCTATAACACAAATATACTTGATGTGTAATGATAAAGCCTGTTGGTCTCCCCTGCATGGGCTGGTACACTGTACAGGTGAAAGAAAACTATTCTATCCACTTTTTCCTTCCCAGAGACCTGGAGATGAACTTTTATGTGCCAGCCTGAGGCTGTTTATACATAGTCAGATCTCCACTTTTCACCCTGCCTCTCACACTGCTACCCCCTCTTCTCAATAAACAGGCGTCTCTCTTGTAGCCACATTTCTTCAGTGTTTTAGTTCTTCCCAGGGATGGGAATAGGAGGCAGTCTGGGCAGATAAAATCCCAGCTCTGGGGAGGGAATTCGCTCAGATTTATACATTATATCCAGTAAACAAATTATTCATGCTAAAAAAAAAAGTGAAAGTTAATTCTGCAATCTATATACCACAGCTTATAAGAATATTCTACACAAAAAGCATTCGAAAAAGTAATAATGCCTGTGAATCTCATTCTGTGGTGCGTCTGGGTATTAAATTGTTTTAAGCAGTTAATACTAAATCAAACTTATTTTTTTTTCTCACCCAGAGAAACATACACGGTGGTCTAATTGATAGGATTGAAATATTTCCATCTTTTCAGTTAATTGAAGTTTTTTTTTTCAAGTTTCCATTGTTAAATGGGTTGACGTATTGATAATTTAATATGTAAAAACATTTTTGCATTTTCTATTGAAAGGTGTTACATTTTCTGTGGAAACCAGGAGACTTCTATTTCTTGTAAACAAGAGGAAAAATGAAATCAGGCAATCAGAAATTGCATTTCAATACAAATACATTATTCATTTTGGCTAAAAGAACTTAGACCTGGGCTTTAATTGCTGGTGCCATGCATGTTATAAAGACATTGGGATTGAGTTTTAAATTAACTTATTTGCAAAAAAGGCAGTTTGTAATGTCACCATTATTACACTAAAATAAACCGATTTGCTTTTTACAATTCAAGCAGCTCGTTTCCAATGTTGAAGAATGGACATCGCATATATTTCATAGCTGCACCAATTTAACACACATGTTACTCCTAATTTTATTGTGAAACTTTCACGTCAATGAGGTTATGTTGGGTAAAAGTGGGAAATGTCATGTATTTAAAGAAAGCAAAAAAAAAAAAGGAAAATAAAATCTACCTCTCTTTTCATCTTTTAGTAAACCGTTTTAGCACAGTACTTTCTTATATGCTAGAAACAGTATGGTGTTTTCATACAGCTCAGCACATCTGCCAGAATCTGCTCTTAATGAACCAGCTTTTTTCTTCCGTATGTGCAGGAATAATTCCGTTCTGCATGCTGGAGTGTATATATTATTTGTACAGACACACACCTCTCCAACAGATAATATGTATCATTGTATATTGCATACAGTATGTCCCCTAAAATCAAAGATGTTTGAGCTAGATTAAAATACATGAAAAGTATAGTTCTTACTTTTTTTGTTATCATAGTGATATCATATTTTTTTCTTACAGTTTTGACTATTATAAGCACAGTTCCCTTCATTTGAAAATTCACTTATAACGTTTTATTTCCAGAAGCGTAATAAAATGCACAATATTTGTCAAAAAAAGTATTTGTTTTAATATTGTAATGATTTTTTCTTACTTCGATAAACCTGGTTACAGTTATTGTTTTCGGTGCAAGATTAATGAATTCTATAATGTGTTCAATATGCTCCTGACACAATCCTGCAATTAATAATGTCATCATTTTGTTTCCATTTGTCTATCGCTCTACATTTCCATATTGTGCATGTATATAATGCGGTAGATGTATACCACTGTAACTTCCCTCTTTATATATTTATCTCTTACTATATAATGTGTAGTTTATGTCCTACGGTATAGAAGCCCTGCACACATCAGCCCCCCATGCTCAAAATAAGGAATACTGACTTATTCACATATCTCTTTTCATTTTCCATGTATTACTTGGTCCTATGGCTTGGGGTATAATAAACTCGGTATGGGGAGCAATGGGGTTGTTTAATAACAGAATGACTGCATTACCATAGAACTTGGATGCTGAACAAGAATATCAGTGGAAGAATGGATCTGCAGAATGATGATTTCAGACAGTGAGATAATTCGTTGACTGAAGTTAGGATCCCTTGTCAGTCAGCTCCTGCTATTATACTTACATACTGTATCATCCCATGGGTGCTACTAATTATTCTTGTTCTCTGATCTCTATTTCAGCCAAAGGGCAATTTTCACTCGTACTGACTACACTACTTACATCCTAATTCTGTCTTCCAACAAATAATTACATTTTATGAAATGAATACTCTTTTCACAAATGCAATATGTTACAGACACTCTCGGGAGTGATGTTATGCAGACTGTCAATTTATTGAATTTCTTAGATCCTTTTAATTTTAACACTCTTCACTGTTATAATAGAAATGGGGGGGGGGGGGTGGAAACAGGCTTAGTGTGTGTTTGCTTATAATTTGTTCCCTATCCTCACTCCAGAGTACGATCTAGTTACTCAGTCCTAATCTTTTAATTGCCACACTATTCTTTAATGAGTAAATGATAGGGAAGCTCCTGTCATTAACCACACCAGCTCCTGCGGATCAGAGACACGATGCGATAGGCATAGATAATGGACATGTCGCAGACAGCTGATTATTATGACTGTGCTGCTTAAAGTCCTGGCAATGCAATAGGACAGGTTTTTCTATTGTATGGAAAATGCAGGAGAAGCCTGTTGCAATTGGGTTTTGCTCACACATTCGAGGTAGCCACCTGTCAATGGCATAATCACCGACAGCGATGGTTGTGCACGGCGCCACAGCGCCCTCTGCCGAACGGCAGTGGCCAGGACGCAACAGAGTGTCTTCTCTCCATGAAGCATCTTCTCCCTCCATGCGTCTTTTCCCTCTACACTATGTGACGTAATATGCTAAATCCGTGCGCTGTAAATTGAAGACACTACTCCTAGTGTTGGTAATAAATAGCACTATTCACGGGTAATTCAAACGTGTATGTGCCGATTTATGGTCCTTACTATATCTCTGTGCTAAACAAGTATCTGCATGAAAAGTGAACTACCATTCACCAATTATTCTGAGAAAACAGGAGTTTCTACATTAAATAATTGACTCAGCAAGCTATTTGGGAGCAGGGGCTCTTTGTCACGATATCATATTTGATGCACTTGTACTAGTTGTATTATTGATGCCTGAGGCTACCAAAGCACTGCAAAGGAATGCCTTCATGCACCAATAGGGTTAACATACAGCAAACACTCTACAAATAATCCACAAAAAAACATAACATCCATATGTGCAAATGTTAGGCCTTTTGAAGCCAGAGGACTATGTTAATATGCTGTATTTGTATAACCTATTCTAGGTTGGTTCTTGTCTTGCCTATGTGTAAAGTAAAAAAGTAAAGGAAGGGACTGCACAATAGTGACATTAAAAAATGACACAAATGATTACTAAATAGGTGCAAATGCCTTCAGTCCCACTATAAATACACAAATTAAACCGGACACTGCCCACCATTTATTCATCAAAAATAATGTATGCAAACAATATTTTCTTTAAAGTGGAGGTCTCCTCTAAGACAGAGATACAAAGTAGAATTCTACTCATAAATTCATAATGCATTTAATGTGATAGCCAAGAAAGACTTTATTTTCACTGTTCTTGGCTGTCACGTTAAATGGAGAATTGCAATATGAACTGTGAGTAGAGCTCTACATTGTACCTCTGTCTTAGAGGAGACCTGCACTTTGAAAAAATTGTGTGTCTATGTTGTGTTGGCTGCACAAGCAGGGTTCTCCTCGCCTGAAACTGTTTCCCGTTCTTTGGAATTGTGCTAACAATATATCACATATAAAAAAAATAACAACAAATTAGATTGTAAGCTCCTCGGGGCAGGGACTCCTCTTCCTTAATGTTATGTTTATGTCTAAAGCACTTATTCCCATGATCTGTTATTTATATTATCTGTTATTTATTCGATTACAACATGTATTACTACTGTGAAGCGCAATGTACGTTAAAGGCGCTATATAAATAAAGACATACATACATACAACAACAGAGAAGCTGCCTCTGAAAGGGTAGCTGCCCTGAAAAGTCATGTGACGCCTCTCTTCTTACTTTAGGAGATTTGCTATTCTGTCTCTGTAGTTTTTGTATATGCTTTTTGTCATGTTGTAGATTGTTCCATTTTGCTTTGTCCATCACATGAGTTATTTTGAAAAACAATTGTGCGCAGTGTTCTATTGGGATTCAAATTTGGCGATGGTTTTCGGCAGCAGTCCAATATGGTCAGGTAGTGATTTTTTTGTGAATAACATATGAATAAGTAATCAGCTGTTAATTACTCAGTGGCATGCTCATTTACCATGCAGTTAAATGTAACATGCAAATACTGCATTGGTGAAAAAACATCCTATTCATGCGTTATTTTATGAGATAGTCCATTGATGAATTAGGGGATAAAAACAACTTAATTTTGTTTCACATGAACTCAAATTTCATGCAATATTGAAATTTAGGGAATTAATTCCTTAACTTTACACCAACATCATCAATAATACTCATTAACTCATTCTTTAGCCTGCACAATCCCCATCCTACCTCTCCCTCCACAAGCCATACAAGTTACCCTTCTTTTCTCAACTTTGTGCATATCAAGAATGGGACTGCAAAACCCGATAATTATGTTGTGTCATATTTTTTAGTTTAATAAGTCAACAGGTTATTACATAAAATAGAGATCTGAAAGTTAATTTAAATGCCCTACCACAATAGTACTTTTACATGGGACAAGTGAGGGGTTCATGGAGATGCAGTTCTCAAAAGGTTATTCGCTATTATATTGAACTGGGGAATATCTTGGAACATTTTAAATAAACACAAGTAGTAATAATAATGCATCTTTAGCCACAAGGTCAGGCATTGTTATAACAAGCGAGCATTGTTTCTTGAACTAAGACAGGATGGGATCAGTTAGTGCAGACAAGAGACTTACCAATAGACAATAGAAGATGTTCCCTGTTTAGCTCACTCAGCAGAACCATATTTCATGAGATTCTCGTAGGAAGGTATTAGGGCTCCAGCAAACTATACTAATACTGTATGTAGGCATATTTTGTGCTAGTATTATTTAGTACCTTTCAAGCATAGTTCTGCTAGTAACTGTACTACAAAGGGAGACTTGTGCTGCTATACAAACACATTCACACAGGATCTCATCTACAATAAGATATTTTTTTGAACCCCTTATAAGAGATCCTGAAGAAGGGATGTGTGAGGTCTCCAGTGCTTGTGCACAGACCTTGGAAGGACGCTATTGATGATCCATTAAAATGTGCTTGCAACATTTAAGATCAATTAAGTTCAATTAAGAAAACGTTTTTAAGGTCCCTGAAACTCCAGAGAAAACATCAAAATAACAATAAAAGTAAACGTGTATATTTCATTTTAACTTGAGTGCACCTTCTTAAATTGAGAAAAGTTTGCATGGAAGAAAACAAACTTTGCATAAAGGCATAAAGGGTTGTGAGGAACATTGTACTTAAGGGGGGGGGGGGGTGGAGAATTACTGTGTGGTTTGTGAGATTAAAATCAATGGAAGCAATAGCAATAGAATATTTGGATTCTGTGGGCCATATGCCCACTCTGTCTCTGATTTTCTGTGTTTACATGGCATGTATAGCAAGAATAAACAATACTAAGAGGCTAAGAAGTTAAGGCATGTTCTAACCCATAGGGGAATAACTGCCTGCCACTGTGACTGAATTTAATTTAGTTAAAATAAATGTTTTTTTTAAATATACCACTATAAAATGAATGCTTTCAATCTTGGTCAAAAACTTTGCCTGAGATCTAGAATATGGTGGCTCATGTCCTCGATGGGAAAAATATGGTATGTATAGCAAGAATAAACAATGCAAGGGGCTAAGAAGTTATGGCATGTACTAAACCGTGTATTAGAAAATAAGTGTAGCAAATGAGTGTATAAATAATCAAAGTGCAGTGCTCAATAATGGAATATAGCACTCACGGCCGATCAGTATTGGCCTAACAACCATATGCAGTATTGTTGATGGTCAGTAGAACTGCAAGCTGGAGTTCTAATAAATAAAAAAACATAGGGAGAACATAGCATAACATCATTTTATAAAAAATGACAGCACAGGGAGGGTAGGGAATACACTCACATTCTCGCAGTCTATTAGACGCAGTAAGTGTGTTAAGGGTACACTTGGACCACTCAGGACAACCCTGGTAGCACAGCGTGAGTGCCCATGGTGGACTCGCTCCAATCCTCATCGCGGCAATCTCTTTCCACTCCTTGTTGCCGGTATGGTAACTTCCGCATCTGCGCGCGCAATCGGTAGGGAATCCCAAGGTGGAGTCGGGCTGGCTGGTATGGTGTCCTTAGAAGGTCAAAAACCCTATGCGTTTCACCCCAACAATGTCAACGGCGTCCTCAGGGGTTCTGATCGTCGTGAGTGCTGTATTCCATTATTGAGCTGTGCACTTTGATTATTTATACACTCATTTGCGCCTTATTTTCTGATTCATGTTATTGACACGGTACTAGTGACCGTATTTATAGCCTGCACTGAGGAGTATTTTTCTGGTGTGAGTTTCTGTCTGCGCTTCCTGCATTGTTTTTTGTATGTACTAAACCATTGTGGTTGTGGAAAAAAGGTGCACTCACTCGACTCCACAGGAACGCCTCGAGTGCATGCCCATCGCCGGTGTGGGCGCAACCAGTATCAAACAGGTATCCTTCAGATGAAGGAAAGAAGCTGCACTCCAGAGGACTTGTTCAAATATAGAAAATAATTTAATAGAAAAGGATCGACTGTTTAATACTAAATCATTGTGGGACAACTGGCTGCCACTGTAAGTACATTTTGTAGCACTTTGGTTGGAGAAGTTGCCTGGGACCTAGAATCTGGTGACTTATGCTCCCAATGCTAACAATAAGTAGGTTATACTACCGAGTGCACAGTTTGCATGTAATTCACCCAATTATATTTCCATTAATGTTTCATAAAGTTGCAACAATGACATATAACAAAGTCAGCCCAGACCTTTGCAGGCTGATGGGGGTTGTAATCCGAGATGTGAAGCAGCCAAATGGGCCAAAGTCCAAAGAGGTAATAGTGAAGCCGATTTTTAAATCTGAGCCATGCAAAGCCAATCACACATACCTAGACGTCAAGCAGAGTAATTAGAATAATCTAATTACCTTGCAAAGTAAGTGATCTATGCTGCTTATTACTTTGCAGTTTAAATAAGTATGTTGTAAAACCAATTAGTTTTTCATAGAATGAACAGTTTTTCTTTCTTTAAATGGATGCCCTCCTGTGCAAACTTGCACAGTGATGCTTTGTTCTGTAGTTCCCCCCAAAAAGTCCTACATTTAGTGAAAGAGTTTTTTTTTTTCAGTTTTGGAATTTTAAAGCTGTGCTTAAAAATGAAGAGAGAGAGAGAGAGAGAGAGAGAGAGAGAGAGAGAGAGAGAGAGAGAGAGAGAGAGAGAGAGAGAGACAGACAGACAGACAGACAGACAGAGAGGAGCGAGAGGAGAGAGAGAGACAGACAGAGAGGGAGAGAGAGAGAGAGAGAGAGAGAGAGAGAGAGAGAGAGAGAGAGAGAGAGAGAGAGAGAGAGAGAGAGAGAGAGTTGTAATTACCTTAGCATGTTTCCTATGGGTGTCTGTGTTGTGTCCTGAGCTAGTGAAACATAACTGTGACTGTAATTATATTTGTGCACCAGAAACTTCCAACTTGACCTA
Source organism: Ascaphus truei (assembly GCF_040206685.1). Lineage (NCBI taxonomy): Eukaryota > Metazoa > Chordata > Amphibia > Anura > Ascaphidae > Ascaphus > Ascaphus truei. The sequence continues at coordinate 200,853,149 of NC_134484.1, read as the reverse complement.
ATTATTTTTATGATATAACTTTTACAACAGTAAGTAACATACAGAATATCCATGTGCACCGTACATCTTGTAATTAGGCCATAGACGAATGTGCCATAAATATCACCATTAGCAGTCTTAAGTAGAGATAAGTTGTACATATACATTTTTCTCTAAAACAATATGGCCCTGTGTCTAGAGAAGTGTAATTGTACAGTATGAACGGAACCATTTTTCTATGCACAGTTGTATCAAAAGAAACAAACGATGTCTTACATCTGGTGCAGAATGATAGAAGGCCAAGAGATTTGCACCACCTTAAAATTGGCAGATTTTTTTTTTTGACACTGAATGCATTGGAAAACCTGTGAGAGATGCAGAATTAAACCCCTTCTTAACTTCTCCTACCAACACTTCCTAAATTCCCCCCAAAATTGGGAAAAAGTTTCATATACACTGATAGAAGAAAAAAAATTCTGCAGTTCTGCTCCAAAGCTGTCTCTATACATAAATCCCCAATGTACAGTATGCTGACATTAAGTCAGGTCGCCTCTTTCCTCTATAAGTGGTCAAAGCCAAACCTACAGTCAAATCAGCGTTGAAGCTGCACAGTGCTAAAATGCAAGAAAACATTAAGGGGCCTATGCTACAGTAGTAGCCTTCATAAACCATCTCACTGGGCCTGTTACACTGCCAGTGTTGTCAGTGTAGTTATCACAGTATTCAGAAAGACTCTGAAGACCTGCGATAGCTGAATGACCAAAACTGGCGAGGAGAAGCGATGTGATATTCGTCTCTCTCAAAAGGTCTCGCCTGTGGATCTGAATCGATATGGGCAGGCCAGCATAGAGAGCTGCACAGAGAGAGCCACCTCTCCCTGTGATATATCTGCTAGCGATCGCAGGGTTTTAATAACAATTTGTCACACTGTGCTCACCACAAACAAGGTGTGACCGCGGGGCCGAGGTTGGGATGGATAGAAACACCACCCACAGCCGCGTGGGCGTGTCTGGAGTGTAGGTTGGTCGAGGTAGCCGGGTTGGGGTTGGTGAGTATGGATAGTCGATATACTTGCCGGGGTTTGGGTTGGGGAGGTACGGATTGTTGCATGTGCTATTAGCTGGGGTCCGGGTTGGAGAGAGGGGAATGGTCGTTGTACGGATGCCGAGGTCAGGGTTCTCCTCGCCTGAAACTGTTTCCCCGCACTTTGGAATTGTGCTAACAATATTTAACATATTAAAAAAAATAACAACAGAGATGCTGCCTCTGAAAGGGTAGCTACCCTGAAAAGTCATGTGACCGCCTCTCTTCTTACTTTAGGAGATTTGCCATTCTGTCTCTAGTTTTTCTATATGCTTTTTGTTATGTTGTATATTGTTGTGCCATTGTTGTGTCATGTTGTACAGGGTTGGAGAGGTGCGGATGGTCAGAGATAGCTGGGGTCAGAGGTACGGATGAGCGGAGTCCAAAAGCAAGTCCCGGTCGGTACACGTAGAGCTGCGAACAGAGAGACAGGACAAGACTGGGGAGGCTAGGATGTGATGAACACAAGGGAACATAGGATTATGCTCAGCCAATGTGCCAGTTGCACAGCTGAGCATATAAGGAGGAAGGCAACCAATGAGGCAGGAGGTGCAGAGAAGGTGAGTCCAAAGTGGCGGCTACTATTGGCCATTCTGTGATACAGGACAGGTGTGGGGTGGTGCTCCATGATGAGTAGAAGGTGCAGGTCCTGCGCGCACTGGTCGTGCGCTGTGCATGCGCGCTGTGCGGTGTCGATGTGTGGGCGGAGTCCAGGGCCATATAGCTGCGGATGAAGTGCATGCCCCGCACGGCGGGTTGTCCCTGAGGAGGTGCCAAGGTGGACGTGCTGCTCGGGAGAGGCGGGAGATCCGGAAGCGGAGAGAGGTGAGCGGGGAGTGCGCAGAGGGTGGCGTGACTCCCCAATCCTCACAGTGCCCCCCCTTCAGGAGTGACGTCCGGGCGTCTCCAGGCAGGCTTGAGTGGGTATCTCTGATGAAAGGCACGTACAAGTCTGGGAGCATGAAGATGGTGATGAAGGACCCAGGAGCATTCCTTTGGTCCAAAACCTTTCCAGTGGACAAGATACTGTATAGATTCTCTAGAGATCCCGGAATCCACGATGGACTGAATTTCGTATTCCTGTTGCTCTTGTACGAGAAGGGGAGCTGGAGGTGAGGAAGAATCAGGAAAGCGAGAACTCTGGAAGGCAGGTTTCAGTAAGGAGACATGAAAGACAGAGGGGATCCTCATTGATGAGGGAAGACGCAGACGATATGCCTCCGGGTTGACCTTTTCTATTATGGGAAAGGGTCCAAGAAACCTGGGTGCCAGTTTGATGAAGGGCACCTTGAGGCGTACGTTTTTTGATGACAACCACACCTTATCTCTTGGACTAAATTCCTGGATCTTGTGCTGGTGACGATCCGCCTGAAGTTTCTGTCTGGCTGTTGCAGTCTTAAGTTTCCTGAATCCTTTTCCATGACTCCTGTATTAGATGAATTCTGCTATCCGTAGCCGGTACTTCAGAAGAAGATGTGGACATCGGGAGGCTGGAAGGGTTGAATCCGTAGTTAATAAAAAAGGGTGACTCTCGGGTGGATTCGCTGAACAGACTATATGTGCAAATTCAGCCCAGGGAAGTAGGTCCGTCCAGTTATCCTGGGTGTCAGAGATGAAACAACGCATGTATTGTTCCAAGGACTGATTAGTTCTCTCTGTCTTACCGTTAGTTTGGGGATGATACCCAGAAGAAAAATGTAAAGAGATTCCCATCCTTTGCGAAAAAGAGCGCCAGAACCTAGAAACGACTTGAGAACCTCGATCGGAGATGATGGTCTGTGGTACCCCATGCAGACGAAAAATCTCCTTGACAAAAATGTCTGTTAACTTGGATGAGTTGGGAAGACCTCTCAATGAAAGGAAGTGTGCTTGTTTGGAAAAGCGATCCACGACAACAAGAAGGGTGTTCATCCCCTTGGAAATAGGAAGCTGTACTATAAAGTCCATAGACAAATTGTTCCAAGGGCGATCCGGAATTGGAAGAGGAAGCAAGAGTCCAGGTGGTTTGTTCCGGGGAGTCTTGCTTCAAGCACATGTTGGGCACGCATTGATGAATTCTTTAATGTCTTTTTGAATGCCGGGACACCAGAAAGTTTGTTCCACGAGATCGGTGGTTCTTCTGGTACCTGGATATCCAGAAGATTTGGAGGAATGACCCCATTCTAGAACTTTCCTCCAGAATCGTGGAGAGATAAAAAGGTGACCCTCCGGGACTTCGAGATCCTCAGGGATCTGAGATTGGTCTGATAGAATGTCGTCCAGTACGTCAAATGTGTTGGCGGAGAGAATGTACTTAAAAGGAAGAATAGTCTCCAGATGATCCTCAGATTTATCATCCACCATGAACTGTCGTGAAAGAGCATCAGCTTTAACATTTTTGGAACCAGGTAAAAAGGAAATGATATAATTGAAGCGAGAGAAAAAAGGAGACCAGCGGGCTTGTCGAGCATCTAGGCGACGAGCGCCCTCTATATAGAGCAGATTTTTGTGATCGGTTAAGATGGTAATCAGGTTCTCCGTACCTTCCAACAGATGTATCCATTCTTCAAGAGCAAGCTTGATGGCCAGGAGTTCCCTGTTCCCTACATCATAATTCTGCTCGGCAGAGGAACATTTTTTTGGAGAAAAAAAAGCACAAGGGTGAAGCCTGGCCTGAGGTGATCTTCTTTGTGATAAGATGGCTCCGGCCCCGACATCAGATGCGTCCAGCTCCAAGGTGAATGGAAGTTTGGGATCCGGATGTATGAGGATGGACGCAGACACGAAGGCTCCTTTCAGAAAATCGAAGTCTTGAATGGTGGCTGGCGGCCAGGAAGCAGGATCCGCTCCTTTCTTGGTCAAGGCAGTAATGGGAGCTACCGTAGAGGAGAAATTCCGAATGAATCTGCGATAATAATTCGCAAAAGCTAAAAAATGTTGAATGTCCTTAAGTGTAGTAGGACGAGGCCAATCCAGGACTGCCTTTAGTTTGGCTGGATCCATGGTGAACCCGGAGTCAGAAATGATATATCCCAAAAATGACGTAGAAGTTTGGTGAAACTGGCATTTTTCCAGTTTGGCAAAAAGATGGTTTTCACGAAGGCATAATAGTCCCTGTTTGACATGACTGATGTGTTCTTGGAGGGACTTGGAAAAAATCATGATGTCGTCCAAGTAAACAATAAGGAACTGATTAAGAAGGTCCCTGAAGATCTCATTGACGAAGTCTTGGAAGACAACAGGGGCATTGCAGAGGCTGAAGGGCATGACTAGGTACTTGTCCCCCTGGTGAATCCTTACCAAATTGTAGGCACCACGCAAGTCCAATTTGGTGAAGATGGTAGCCCTTTGAAGACGTTCGAAAAGTTTGGAGAGCAAAGGCAAGGGATAATGGTTCTTAAGGGTAATCTTACTAAGACCTCTGTAGTCGATGCAGGGGCGAAGAGATTCGTCCTTCTTTTTTACGAAAAAGAATCCTGGAGAAGAGGACTTCTGAATGAACCCCTTTTTTTTTAGATTTTCTTGAACATAGTCGGTCATGGCTTTGGTCTCCGGGAGTGAGAGCGGATAAGACCTTCCACTGGGAAGTAATAAAGGGAAAGGACAGGGGCGCTACCTGGATCAATAAAGTTGAATGGTGATCCCTACAAATAGAGTATCTAACTCTATATAAAGTAGTATAATAAATAAATTAAAAATATACTGGCCCGAATTCTTGCTGCTGCTTCACCGTTAAAGAGAGGTTTCCCAGAATCAGCGTTTGGAAATGTTGTACACGATGCGGTGAGCGAAAAGACAAGAACAGAAATGTGAAGTCAATAATTGTCTAGATAGACTAAGTAGGGGATAAGGGAACAGGAGGGGTGGGGACAGGGGAAGGGGGGAAATGGAACGTGAAGGGGCTAGGAGGTGGTGAGTTGGTATAAATAATATAATATTGACAACACTCACATGGCCATGTGACAGCCTATAAACAAATGAATCTTCTCTGCAACGTTTTCTTATTCTTTCTTCATCAACCGAGGCAGTTGTACTCTCAGGGAATAAATAAAATACCAAAATTGGTGCACATAGGATGTTGGGGATAGATAGCCAAATATACAGATACAGATCACTAAGTCTACACTCACATGGCCATATGTGAGTGGGAGGCACTCAGAGGATTCCCATCGGTGTTCACTGTTGTTGTCGGTGGGTCATCCAGTGTCGCCCACTCAGTTGCCACGTATGTGCAGATTTAATCCCAAAAAGTAAAGAGAACACCAAATTTGGTGCACGGAGGGACATAGGGAATAGTATTAAATATCAAAATCATATGTCTACACTCACATGGCCATATGTGAGTGGAGGGCACTCAGAGGATCCCCAGCCACGTTTGTTGTGGTTTTCAGTGGGCCATCTGGTGTTGTTCATTCAACAGCATACGGATGTGGATATCAAAGTAAAAGCAATGATGTTTATTCACACAGTATCAACAACATTAATGATAGGGTGCCAAAAGTAAAGGCACTTACATAATAACAGTAGAATGGAGAGTGAGCTAGAAGACTCACGGCAGCTTCCCTCAGCACTTTGGAGAATCCTTCCTTCCGTGTCCGGTTGGTGAGGTCACGAACAGCTGCTTCGTTCAGCTATGGTGGCCGACTGCACTCAAAAGACCTCAGCAGACTTACGCGTTTCGTCGTTAGACTTCCTCAGGAACCTCCAGATGGACCTTCTCCCTATGATCCTCACTGGTCTGTAGGTGGAAGAGAATAGTCTGCAAAGAAATGGAGGCTGGTTGTAATGGCCGACCATCGATGGCTTCTAATCCAACCGGCATCCTCTTGCGGACAAGCAGGATATTATCCCTCTCAGCGAAGCCTTGGTTGATAAAGTTGCCTCCAGACCCAGAATCCACGAAAGCAAAGGCGGTGGTCTGAAAACCCTTACCGGTAAGAGAAACTGGAACCAATATTCTGGTTGTCAAGGTCCTTTTGGTAATAGGGGAAGTGGAGAGTGTTCCCAAAAACATTCCCCTGAACCTCAATGGGAGCTGGCTTTTCCCAATTTATGAGGGCAAAGAAGTACCTGATGTCCGGAGTGGCCACAATACAGACAGAGTCCAGCGTTGCGTCGGCGTTGCTTCTCAGAAGGAGACAGTTTATTGCCACCCAGTTACATGGGTTTGGGAGTGTCTGAGAGGGAAGATTCTGGCATTCCGGGATGGAAAGAAGATGATCTTGGAGCGAGTTGGCGATGACGGGAGCGTTTGGACCTCCTTTCTTGCAACCGTTGGTCTACGCGGATGCAGACTGCGATAAGATCCTCAAGATCCATTGGGCACTCTTGTGCAGCAAGTTCGTCTTTTAAGGACTCCGAAAGGCCCTGCCAGAAGGCCAATGATAACGCCTCGTTATTCCACCTGGTCTCTGCAGCGATGGTACGAAATTCAAGAGCGTATCTGGCCACCGGACGGTTTCATTGAGAGATATGAAAAAGAGAGGAAGCAGCAGTTACCTTGCGACCAGGTGTGTCTAATGAATTCCCTGGCGAATAGACCGATGTCCTGAGTAAGGTCCGATCTTTGTTCCCAGATGGGGGAAGCCCAGGCCAGAGCGTCATCAGTGAGTAGTGAGATAATATACGCCACCTTGGATCTGTGGGAAGGAAAGTGAGAAGGCGTGATCTCGAACTGGATAAAGCACTGGTTTAAGAACCCTCAGCATCCATGCGGATCTCCAGCATAGCGGTTAGAGTTCGGAGTCGGGAGTCGGGGTTCAGAAGTCATGGACACAGACATAAGGTTAGGCGTAGGGGTGGTAGAACCCGATGGAATGGGAGTAGGAGGAGGGGTTTGCGCCTGGACAGAGAGAGAGAAGGTTCTGTTGTAGCAAGTCCATACATCGGTCGTTCTGTTCATGATATTTCTATTTTTTAGAGAACATGTTGGCGTGCATGCTCAAGACTAGCCCCACATCGATGGGGTCCATGTTTGTTGGGCTGAGCATACTGTCACGCTGTGCTCACCACAAACAAGGCGTGACCGCGGGGCCGAGGTGGGGATTGATATAAACACCACCCACAGCCACATGGGCGCGTCTGGAGTGTAGGTTGGTCGAGGTGGTCGGGTTGGAGAGGTACAGATAGTTGATATACTTGCCGGCGTCTAGGTTGGAGAGGTACAGATCTTTGCAGGTACTATTAGCTATGGTCCGGGTTGGAGAGAGGAGAATGGTCGTTGTACGTATGCCGAGGTCAGGGTTAGAGAGGTGCGGATGGTCAGAGATACGGAAGAGCAGAGTCCAAAAGCAAGGCCAGGTCGGTACACGTAGAGCTGCAAACATGGAGAGACAGGACAAGACTGCAGAGGCTAGGATATGATGAACACAAGGGAATATAGGATTATGATAAGCCAATGTGCCAGTGGCACAGCTGAGTATATAAAGAGGAATTCAACCACTGAGGCAGGAGGTGCAGAGAAGGTGCGTCCGAAGTGGCGGCTACTAATAGCCATTCTGTGATGCAGGACAGGTGTGGGGAGGTGCTCCAGTGATGAGTGGAAGGCGCATGTCCTGCGTGCCGGTCGCGCGCCGCACATGCGTCCTGCGTGGGGTCGACGTGTGGGCGGAGTCCCGGGTGACCGGAGGGAGCATATAGCTGCTGATGAAGCATGCACATGCGCCCCACACGGCGGTTAATCCCCGAGGAGGTGCTAAGGCTGACGTGCTGCACGGGTGAGGCGGGAGACCCGGAAGCGAAGAGAGGTGAGCGTGTGTGACTTTCTGATCCTTAAACAATTTTAATACAAGTATACGTGAGCAGGTGGTTTCCAGAGCAGAACTGCATTGATTTCAGGTCCGGGGTCACCATGCTCCCGAGAAACAGGGCCCGTTATGGGGTGCCGGTATCTCCTATGCATTTGAATGTCCCAGTCACGTGACGCGAGTCATTTAAATGCATAGGAGATACCTGCACCCCATAACAGGGCCTGTATTTCAGGAAGTAGTGTCCCCGGACCTGAAATCAACTCAGTTCTTCTCCGGAGACTTCCTGCTCACATACACTAGTAATAAAATTGTTATTAAAATAGCTTAATTACCTTAGCAGCTAGAAGAGGTTCAACTGCAACAGCCTGTTTATTGGGGGCAGAGGGGGTGTATGAAGGAGGCAGTAGGGAGGTTAGGCCTGCCGGGAAGGTTGCGGGAGGAGTTAACCCCTTCACTACTATAGCGGTGGGGACCGCTATGGTAATGAAAGGATTAACCAGTCCCGCTACCCCCTGGAAGGCCTAAACACCCACCCTTGTGGCTACTATCCCCTTCACCCAATCCCTCTACCCCAATAAACAAAATTAAACACAACAACCCTACTACCCACCACCTCTACCCCCAACAACCCCCCCAACACATACAGTGCAGTAATGGTTAAAATTACTATTATCCAGATAATAGCTATTTTGCCCATTCAAAATCAAACATTAGCCAGCCAGCATAAATAAAGTAAATAAAACATCTACTTACCCCTGCCATGATGAAGAGCATCCTCATCACCATACTCCACGTCCATGTCCTCCATTGGCTGCAAGAATACTAGAAAAAATACAATCTAATGGCCCCTAACCCCTTAATCACCTTAGCGGTTAATATAGTAATTAAGGTGTTAACCCACCCTCACCCACTACCTCCCCGGGTGGCATAACCACCCACCCTGGCCCAAGTACCTCCACCCTCTACCCATTGACACACAGTGGTATATCATACCCATATAATATGGGCACGATAAGCCAATATAGCAGTCAATGGCCAACGTATAAAAAAAATCATCAAGCACAACAATACACAACAATTAAAGAAATACACAAGCACCTAAACACCACAAGAATAAAAGAACTAAAAACAATAAAATTATTCTAACACCAAAACCGCAAATGAATAAAAATTATGTTATACCAAAATACTATAATACATATAAATACACACCTAACCAACAAAACTATTCAAGAAATAAAACCGCTAACCAATCCTAAAATGTAATAAAAACAAGCCATTCAAATACCAAACAACTTAGTGAAAACAATAAACAGATATACAGTAGAAAAAATAACAATCAATTGTAAACAAGCATTTGCCAAAAAATGCATTGCCTGTCACTGTATTTTCTGTACCCTAAAGGGGCACAGATTAATACTTTAGCAGTCAAAGGGCAATGAAAAACATAAAAATAAATAAATACAATAAAAAAACCTGAAAAAAGACAATTGCATACATTCAATATTTATCTTACCTTTAGAAATCTTCACCCTCCGAATCCCGGTGTATCAGGAAACTCTCGACCCGCGACGATCATCCACTGCAATCCGCCTCCATCCTCCTTGAAGATCAGCATCAGGTACAAAAATCTTCTTTCTTTCTTTCTTTCATCTTGTTTCTCCTTCTTCTATCTTCCTCTGTCATTCGTTTCTTCTTTTCTTTAATCTTCTATCTTCTTTACTTATAATCCAATGTACCCCATGGTAAATCCAGCAACGGAAGTTGGCTCGTCGTCTTCTTGAGCTAAAATGAGATGGAACTTGAGATGGATATTGATTTTTTCGGTGACCGCCGCATGACATCAGTGGTACGTGAGCGGTTTAGCCAATGAGGGCGAACCGCTCATGGTCACGCCCCCGCCATGCCCCCGGAGGCATGTCTCTTGTCTCCTACACTATAACTGAAATCGCTATTACAATGGTGACGGATGACATCACGCCATCGCGTCGCCATCACCGGGACTATAATCGCGGCCTAAAACCAATTTCGATTGATTGGTCTTCAATTTTAAATATATATTAGGTTTAGCTAGTTTGAGTTTATTGTTTTATGCTTCTTTTATGCGTTTATTATTTTGTTCTTTTTTCTAGATTCTTTCGATTGTACAACCCCATTCTTGGTTCTTGGTCCATACTTATGGGCTATCTACCCTCTGTCTGACCTCTATGACAATGAACACCAAAAGAACAAACCACACATATTAAATTACAATGTAAGCTATAAATACAATATACCTGTATGGGGCTAAAGTCTGAATTTATCACGTGTGTAAGTGACCATTTCAGTTTACTTGAGCAAAGCTAACTCACCAACACTGTGATTCCCCTGCCTATAAATACTGAAACATTCTTCAGTCTGGTTGCTGACCTTGTAGAGAAGGAGAAAAACTGGAAGAGCACTACTGTAGGTATCAAAAAAGTAGAAAGGAGGGTGCGTATCCCATAAAAAGATTATTTATTGGTCATGGAAAAACAGGGCAATGGAGAGCCCTACCAACGTTTCACGCTTCACAGAGAAAGCGCTTTCTTGAGAAAGCTTTTTTGATACCTACAGTAGTGCTCTTCCAGTTTTTCTCCTTCTCTACTAGCCTACCCCTTGGACGGAAGCACACCTGGGGACCCCTCACCTTTGGATCGCATGGACTGTGCAGCACTCAGAGTGAGTCAATCGCTTGCTACATGTTTTCCTGTTCAGGACTTTATTTAGACAATTGGTACGTTATAGGGTGTTATTATGCTCAATCTTCCTGGTGTTATTGTTAACAACAGCGTCACTTATTAGTGAGCTTACCATCCGGGACTGCAACCCAGTACCTGTCTTCTTTCAAGTTTATGTTTAGGGGTCCCCCCTACAAGTATCTGGTTATTCATTCATTCATTTATCCTATTGTTGGGGTCTTTAGCATTACGCAGTCACATGGTTGCTGACCTTACTGGAAATCACCAACCATCCTGCCCCTCCTGACTCTTCTCATTTTAGTATATGCTTCATTTACTATGATAGCAATAAGGGTGGCCCAGAGTCATCTAAATCACAAACCATTGATCAAATCCATATTGCTTGTCTATGTATGTGTATATCTATGGAGATGTGTCTTAAAACCTCAGGTGCGTGGAAATGGCTTTTTTTCAAATTCTGAATTAAAGTAAAGCTGAATTGGTCATATTATTATAGTGGGTAACAAAAAAAGAAACGTGTGGTTCTTTACATCATAATATTTTTATATTTTCTTTCAGATGACTGTTCAAGACTCTGAAACGAAAACTCTTTTAAAAATGGGAAATAAAGGGAAAGCTTTGCATTTATGGCCAAGAAAACCTTTTTATTTTTCTAGCTGCCATCTCCGAAATGTTCACGAGAAATGACTAAAATCGTAATCATATGCTTTGGCAAAGTAAAAGAGGATTCCCCTATCAATTTGTAGGATGGAAATTAAAGGCAGATTCAAGATTATATATCTAGCTGTCACACGTCTTGTTGTTTTGATCCTATTGTAAATTGATCCTGATATATGTTTCCTGTGATAGCAAATCATTTGGAACATGATATCAGCCTTGGAAATGAGAATGGAAGCTTCTGGGTCTGCATCTGGTATCCATGCTGCATGGTTGGCAATGTGACCTTGAAGTAAGATCCAAGAGCTGGATGGGAAGAATAAATCCATTCACCAGTATACCTATAGCACAGAGTATGTACAAAGCTAGAGGAATTATTTTCACAACACATTTGGAAGGAGAATTCTGCATTACTTCTTGTTTGCAATTCTAAGCACTGGAATCTCAATGGAAGTGAACTTAGCACATGAGGTTTGAATTCTTATCCTTCCTCTCCTTGTATTTCAAAGACTTTACTTATGATGGAATATATATATATCCCTCTTTCCCCTTAATAAAGAGTCTAACTGTACTGCCGTTACCTGTTGGCTCACAGATGGGCAGAGCCTCTGCCATGGGGAGCCTGGGGTGATCAGATATCAGCCTCGGTGCAGCGCCTCCACCTGACAGGGATCGTGACGCAGCAGGATAAGCCCCTCCCAGGAACAATACCAGTAACACACACACGTCTGAATATATAGTAACAACCTTTACCATGAACCATAAACAGTACCCTGTACCACACAGTATAACAACCCCAACTCTGTACCACCAATGAGTGTCCCTACAGTACATTATGTGCTAGGCACCAATACCCTGATGTCCTTTTCCCCAACGTCTGGGCCCACCCAAGAGTGTAGGGAGTAGCGCTACCCCGTGAGTTATTGGTGCACTTTCTGAGGTACCTGCCGAGTACTCCAGTACTCGGTGCAGCCAAAATAGCGATGGGGATCTGCTGGTCCAGCGACGTCACCGTCCATGATGGCATCCACCTCTGCGTTATGTGGTCTCCGGTAGGAGGGTCGCACTTTTAAGAGTCTCTGTACATAGGTGTTCTGGTCACAGACCACAGGCCACTATCACTGCGCAGCGTCGTCCTTTGTGTCTCTGACACTACTCAGTAAATGGGGAAGCATCCCTATCTAGGGCCTTCCCTGAAGCAACCACAAGCTCACTTGAGTGGGGCCTATCTGGGACTTAAAGGGTTACTCTGGCCTAGTCTGAGTGCCACTGACACTCAGACCCTACCTTCCCCTTCTCTGTCCTGGCTCCGACTGGCATTGTCCCTCTGAGCGCACCAAATGTATAAATCTGATCGCAGGGGATTCCGTCCGCGTGATTGGCTGCTGCAGCCCATGTGTCTAGCAGCCCCACTCGGGGGACGCGGAGGTGAGGGGACCACCAACAGGGGGGGGGGGCATAGGGAAAAAAGGTTGCGCCCCCCTGCTGTAGATTACTATTCCTCACATGGTTAGGTAGCCCCACTCTCTCACCCTACGCGTTTCAGCCGTTAATTGCCTTCATCAGGGGTTTGGTTTGTTGCAATCTATTGGGTCCTTTTATAGTGACCACAATTACATTTCAGAGTAACATGCATAAAAATTGCCTCCATGCTATATAGTCACCACATGTACACTTGTGTAGTAGTTGCCATTAAACAATACTATGTTGCATTATGGGACATTATATTCAATTGTTGCAATCTTCACAGAATCCATATAGTTGGATACAGTATTACTATCGCTACTTAATAAGCAGGATTTTTCTTATGAGAAAATACAAAATTTATATATAGAAATAGTTTATAAAACCCCTGCACTTTATACACAGGATACCATAAAAACACTAACCATTCTATTTCTGAACAATGTTTCTCTTACTTCATGGGCAAAATATATTTTCCTAGAAGAATGTTTACTTATACTGTATATAGAACTTAAATACAACTCTTACATATCATGCATAAGAAATCATATAGAAAGTGATAGCTATTTAATACTATAGTTAAGCAGAATATTATATTCTTGCTGTGAACATGGACAATTAGAACAACTTAAAAAAAATATGAATAAAAAGAGGAAGATTAATATTTTCTATTTTCACATGTAGTTTTAATCTGTTGCTCTCGGCATGAAACGTTGAATATTTCACAAAAAGGCAACACAAAAGTTTGGATTCTGCTACCTGATTAGATTTAGTGCTTAACTTCATAGTGTAGCCATCATTGCCAATAAGAAAATGAAAACAATAACAGCAAACTATTAGTCATTTTTTCACTTGTTATACTTTGCATGGAGCATTAGCACCACCTATTGGTTAAATACTGTGATCCTAAATTGATGTCTACACTGCAGGGGTTCTCAAACTTAGACATATCATGGACCATTCAATGGTAATAATTATTTAGCGAAACATTATACTTCCACTACTTACACTAAGCTATGTTCATCAATGTATTTAAATATATATTTTTAAATACACCACAATTTGAGAACCACTGATCTACAAGATTTTATCAGGAGCATTAAAGAACCTTAAGGTCAACAAAGAATGCCGAAGTGGGGATCTGGTGTAATCCCCTCTTTGTTACTCTATACAACAGCAGAGCATGGTGAAAGGGAGGGCTGGGGCATAGGAGCGCATTTATTTCCAGGTACCAGTCAGATGGATGTACTTTTTTGTCCCATGGGCATCCACTTCTTTCTATGTCCAATTCACTCTCTCCCATGCACAAGGTCCTATCTTTGATAACATCTTTACTTTCATGCCCATTTCTGGGCATGAAAGTGCTCTTTATTGAGCTCTTATCAACACTCAAGTGCCATGCTCCTTTCTCTCTTTGTATGGCTCCCAGGGGTTGGCTGGAAAAATTGTAGCCCGGGGGACAAGACCAAATACAGTAGCCAGTCCAAGAATCGGGCGGCCCACACACCATACACAAATGCTTGCTAACTTACCCAACACCCACCATACGCAGACACACGCACACCAGATACATGCATCATACACACACGCATGCCATACACTATTCAATGAGAGAGCTTCATAAATATACAAAAGCACAATAAACATGCACACCACATACAGACTATATACATATATATATATATATATTTCCACACACAAGAATGTTCAGGGCACTCAATAGGGGAAAGTTTTAGGAAAGCAACTTATCTGGTCAGTTGTGGTGCAAGCAGTGCAACCAGGATCACCATCCAGCAGCAAATATAGACAAAATCCTGATGCACAAAATCCGCAGCACTCACCAATTCAAATGCAAAAACAATTTAATGTAGAAACACAAGCATCAGGGGTAACAGCAGGAAAAAAGAAGCGACGTTTCGGACCTCAGGGAGCTTGAGAAAGGACCAAGAGGGCCAAAACGTCGCTTCTTTTTTCCTGCTGTTACCCCTGATGCTTGTGTTTCTACATTAAATTGTTTTTGCATTTGAATTGGTGAGTGCTGCGGATTTTGTACATAAGGATTTTATATATATATATATATATATATATATATATATATATATATATATATGTATTGCTTGACCTGAAGAAGAGAGGAGAACTCTCGAAAGCTTGTCTTATGACATAAATTGGTAGTCCAAATAAAAAAGATATCACCTAATACTGAAGAACTCATTTATTCTGCACTATCGCAACTGTACTAACACGTCTATTTCCGTTATATATATGTCACTGCCCATACTCGCGTTATATATATATATAACGGAAATAGACGTGTTAGTCCAGTGCAGAATAAATGAGTTCTTCAGTATTAGGTGATATCTTTTTTATTTGGACTAACAATTTATGTCATAAGACAAGCTTTTGAGAGTTCTCCTCTCTTTTTCAGGACAAGCAATACATATATATTGTGACAAACGGCTTACTCCGGGGCTCCGTCGTCTGTACGGAACTGTTAGAACACGGTCTTTCAGGGTAGGTTAAATGACGAGGCGTAACGTGCTGTTCCTTTAAACAGGCTATGCCTGGTTTATTCAGTCCCAGGCACTGAGACTGCCATAGTGCATACAAAAGAAACACAAGCAAAACAAAAGCCTGCTCACCTGAGCAATAACTTAACTAAGGTTTTCCCTGACTCAGGGTTGGAGTGGCTTTTCCACTTCCAACAACAAAAATAAGGAACTTTGCAGTTTTAGAAAAAAGGAGCAGAATGATTTAACCTGTTTGCGGAGAGGCTTTTCCCCTCTCTGCTTCCAGCAGCCTTCCTGCCTCCAGGCTCTTGGGGAGAGGGAAGAGGAACCAGGAAATCAGTCTTAAATACCTGATTTCTAACTAGCAGGACAGGTGACCGAAATCAGGCAGCAGACAAACTCTGGTCTGGATCCCTCATCCCTCAGTTCCAGCACTTGCCAAACTGTGGGATGGAGTGCATGTATTATGAGGCTGTACTTTCCAGCCTAAACAGGATAGAAACTGTTCAGTATCCTGGGAGCCCTATATATGGAATTTATTACCATCCCCTGGTTTTTGTCACAATATATATAATGTGGTGGGTTTTTGGGTTAGAATTTGCTGGGGTTGTGTGTTTGTTTTTAGTTTCTGCTGCCCAGCATATATGGGGGGGGGGGGGGGGGTGGGAAGAGGGGTGTGTATTATTTAAGGTTAGCTCTGCTTCACAAAGAAGTCTCTATTTTATTACATTTTCTTTGATGCCCCAAATGATTCAATCTCTAATCAAAGACTTTTTCAATTCACCACAGGCACAGATCTTACTGAATGTAATTATTTCAGAGATACATTGTCCTATTGCAGTGTTTCTCAACTGAGATGTAGCAGCATCCTGGTGGTCGTAAGGCTAAGGCCCCGCTGCCTCAGACCGCGCGCCCGCACTGCAGACAGGCGGTGCATGGAGAGGCACTTGACCACTATCTGCGGTCTGTAGGAAGCTGGAGCAGGGGGGGGGGGGGAAGGTGGCGTGGCCAAGACGGGTCCGGGGGCGCGGCCATGACATGGGCTAATGTCACTCTCCAGGCTGTGTGTTCCCCGCGGATGTCACAGCCCCCCCTCCCGCCCCCCCTCCATCTCGGGGAGAGACAGTGAGCGGATCTGTGCCCCGTCACCCCCTCAGCAAACATGGAGAGAGGGTAACCTCCTCCCTCCCCGTAGCTGCCTCCCTCCCCGTAGCTGCCTCCCTCCCCGTAGCCGCCTCCCTCCCTCCCCGTAGCCACCTCCCTCCCCGTAGCCGCCTCCCTCCCTGTAGCCGCCTCCCTCCCTGTAGCCACTTCCCTCCCTCCCCATAGCCACTTCCCTCCCTCCCATAGCCGCCTCCCTCCCCTCCTCATTATCTGACTGCTGCACCACGTGTCGCGTCAGCACTTCTGATCACCAGAAGCTTGCAGCATCGGCCGGCTGACGCATCACAGCATGCAGTCAGCCACGTCAGAAGGAGACAGCGGGGACCTCCAGACTGGAGGAAAGGAGCTGGGAGCCTGCGGCCACGCGCGCCACCGGACGCAGCAGGGACTCAGCCTAACCCTGTGCAAGGGTGCCACGTCCACCCTAGAGGAAACACTATGCCGGCTACTCAACAGCAGGCACATCCTGCTCTGTCTGCAGACAGAGAGGCTGTGATCCACCTCTCCTCTCGCATGCCTGCACAAAAGTCAGAGATAAGAGGCGATCAAAGGCTTCTCATCTCCAGAAGCATCGGATGCACCCACTGAAAAGCTGATGTTTTAGGTGTGTGGGAAGAGGGGAAGCTGATGGCTTTGTTTGGGGTTGGGGAAGGAAGTGCTTTCTGTGACGGGGGTGGGGAGAGGGGGGGGGGGGGGGTGAAGAACTGCAGTAATGCCTGAACAAAATGTTAAAATATTGATAATTTAACTTCATAATTTTCCTCAGCACCTATGGTCACCAAATACAATTAATTTATCTTCCTGAATCTTACAACAGACTTTGTGCCTCTGTAGCTAACTGGTCCACTTGCTATGTCTGTTTTGTGCACCTAGCACTGAAAACAAAAGTGAGTTGATTTCTCCCCCTCTCATTCAGCACATCTGAAACTATTTAATGATCTTTGTGGGTTTATAAAGCAGTAAAGCATTTGAATGAGACAACCAACTTTTTAATACTAAGCAACACCCATTGGGTGGAGCACAACTTCTTCCTGATGGGATCAAAAAATATTTCCCCCTGCCTCATTGCTAGGAATCATCTCTAAATTCCCCTATAAATAACAAGGAATATTTATAAATTATACTATATTATGCAATGTACATATCTCCACAGCCACCAAAGCCACAAGACATATCCTGGAATGCCTGCTCTCGCTCAGACCTGGAGCAACTCTATAGAGCAGGGGTGGTCAAACTCTGTCCTCAGGGGCCACACGCAAGACAGGGTTTAAGGATATCCTTGCTTCAGCAAGGTGACTCCATCAGAATGAATGAGACACCTGTGCTCAAGCAGGGATATCCTTAGATCCTGGCCTGTTGGTGGCTCTTGAGTACTGAGTTTGGAGTACTCCTGCTATAAAGCGATATAACTTTGGAGACAGTATACATAAAACAGTATAATATTGTAGTGACGAGAGTATGGTGAGTGTAGTGCTCAACAATTGAAACTAGTTCCCTCTGTAGAAGATAATTATATCATGAATAAATGTCCAGATGAAGATGGAGTGTCCCTAATATAGTGAGATAAAGAAGCTGGAAGGGATAAGTGTCTAGTGGAGCCTGCATGACATCCACAACTGTATACACTTCAATAAACACCCAACCAGATAATAAGTATATAGGGATAATATCATGAACATTGATTGGGATTTAAGCCATTTTTTGTGATTTCAGTTATTTTCTTGAAATTTCAACTATACATATATTATACTTTACACTTATTATGTTAATTTTATGTTTTTTATGTATCATAAAATATATAATATGGTTTATCATATATTATGATGTTTAAAATATATTTTTATGTGAATATATATATATTTCATTACTATTTTTGTCATTATATTATTATTTACAATATTAAATGCTCAGGGTATTGAATTCATTTATTTGTTTTAATGCCCTCCCAATCAATGTTCATGTTGATCCTGTTTGTGCTATCACAGGGTCTTTATCAATTTCTTATAATATCTGTCAATATATGTGTATCTAATCATTTTAGTATTTCAATCATAACTTCATTAATACATTTACTCCCTTTTATATATAGGGGGGCATATAAGTTAACAATAGTTATACTTTTGGCTATACATATTCCAGACACACTGACATTTGTCCTCTGTGAACTACAAGGTTTTTTAATTTTGCCCTGACTATATATATATGTTGTTACATAGACTTAGATATACTAATAGAGATCATAATATTTCAGGACTGCTGCGGTATAAGCAACAAGATTTTCGTTTTTTAACCATGTATTGTGTTTGTATTGTCATGTATGAATAAAGTTTATTGAAAGAAAAAATCACATACTTCCTGACCTGCCTGGCCCATAGGGATGTACGTGACGTTAGCGCGACGACGTCCGTGGACGCGCGCTGATGACGTCATTCGTATGGTGCGACGGACAGCTCTCGTGAGTAATAAATAGCAGCCTTTTTCATTACCTTGTACACCTTGATAAAGTGCTGTTGCATGAAACGCGTAGGTGCGTTCATGTAGTCCGTTTTTACTGTATGTTTAGCTTGTGATAAATTCATAATTTCGTTAGTTTGGAGTTGCCTGGCTATTTTTCCTTCTCTGGATACCAGAAGCAGGATATCTTCGGCTGTGCTCTATCTACGCCCTCCATCACCTTTAATATTGGTAGTGGAAGACCTACTGAAATGGGTTACTGTGACATGGTTGTAGGCTTAAAATATTTTGCCCAAATGGCCCATATTTCTGAAGTAAGTGTAACGGGTATTCCCTCTAGTAAGACCCACCCAATCTCATATTGGCCCCTGTGGTCTATCCAGCCCCCATTACATGGTTTTGTCTGGTGGTGCACCTGTCGGCAACAGGACTCCTGAGTCTCCCGCATGATGGTGTTCGGGGATTGTCAATCCAGACAGGCAGCTGAGGTAGTGTGTTTGATTCCTACCTATATCATGTGCAGTGCCTCCACCTCATCAGGATCTCTTCGTCCGCAGGGAGATGGGTCTGATGAGGAACTCCTTCTTGGTGGTGACTTCCACTGGAGAGTAACTTCACACTCACACAGTGGGGTTGTCTTTGAAGAGGGCATCTTTATTGATGATGGTATGGACAGACTGCCCCTTGCAGCGGTTAGCTCAGCCCCACATCTCGCCATACTGTCCCTTGAAAAGGTACGCCCTCCCAATGGAGTGGGATCCCCTCTCCCCGCAGGGAGATCACCCCTGTGCCAGGTCCCTGGACACAGTGTGGCCTTGTCAGGCTTGATGCTACTTGATGTAGAAACGGGCCACTAGTTACTGCACTAGTGGGCCCTTCATTTCCCAAGTCTCAACATAGACTTATTCCTTCAACTCTCTCGACCGCTCTCCCTCCAACACACTAACTTTGAGCAGTGCTGTGCCTTATATACCTCAGGAAACAGGCACATCTCTGATGTCACTAACTGTGGACTCAGAGCATGTAGCCACTCCCATCCATACATAGGGCACCTCACCAGGGTGTGAGGGCAAACCTCCATGATTACTGCTGGCATCCCTGTAACTTACCAGGTTTACTGCCAGCAGGGGAGACAACTGCAGACCATTTTACAGCATGGCTACAATCACCCCCTGGTGAATCCCCACCATCCCGGCTGGGACCTAAATTTGGTGTACCTTTTTCCAGGAAGCACTGTAAAATGGAACACATAAATAATCAAAACAACATTGCTGTTTTCATAATTATTAACAGTGTAGCGCTCACTGACCAGCAGGGGGCGGTTATCTTAGAAACAGACCTCACTATTCTGTCTACCTAATAATAGTGGCGAGGATCTGGTTTCTTCACCTCCCTACCTGCCATGTCGGTTACAGTGATACTGTATTCTCTGGGCAAGCCACTCTCAGGTCTATATACAGCCTTGTGCATGTATATACTGTGCCCGATGCTCCATACTCGCATTAGCTGGGAGATCCTCTCTTCTGCTCTGCGACCAGTAATCGCACCCCCTTTATTCACCATATACATCTCTATGGTTTCTCTTAGCCACCCATCCCTCTGATCCTCTATCTCCTGCATGAGGGGTTCGTCGACATAGGGGTACTCTAACCCATGTGAGTTTTTGTACTTGGCTACATAAGCATATAGATAAAATACACAGTAATGCACTAAATAATTTGTCAAGTTGGATGTCTCATTGGGGCTTTCGTCTCTTGTTTAATTCTTATTCTTTCAGTAAGGTGGACTTATACTGTCTGTTTTAACTTTTCTACTGTACCTTTCCGTGTGGACCCAAAGCCCATCGAACCCGCAGCCACAACTGTACCCATAAAAAACCCAGACTTCAGCAGTGCAGAAAATAGGTGAAAAAAGAGTAAATGACTAATGTCTATTTGGTAAAGAATAGACCCATTAAGTGAAGGGCTTCAAACCTTAGTAAAGTTAGACAGTCAGAGACTTTGTTCAGAAAAAGTGTGGACAGTGCAGTAGTAATTATGCAGCTGTAGATAGCAAATAGCAGCACTGACCTAACTTGCCAGCAATGCGCATTGGCCAGACAGCCTGCTTTTTCAAGCTTTTGTCTGGCTTTCTAATTTCTGGGACGGCAAAATATCCTGATAACATTTTATACAGTCACACATCTGTATTACCACCGGGGCAATCTTGTCAGAATCACTGCTTAATAATATGTCACAAAAACATAAACCTTTAATATAATACTCTAGTAAATGCCTAAAACAGAGGCAATATAATCCATTTGTTTTGCAACCACCCATATGCTAAAACCGAGTGGATTTTATAGCATTCCTAGCATGCTGTTTGTTAACATTGTCCAAGAATTTCTGCCTTTATCCCCCCCCCCCCTTTTTTTTAACTAGTGCAAGATAGCTGTTACAAACACAAAAAAAACACTCTTTAAAAAATGTCTTATTCTTTATTTGACCATCGGGTGCTGCAAAGATTAACAAAGCGTGTAGTTGAGGGCACAGCGATGCAGACAGTAGCAACTATTGAATGATCTTCTTGGATTTACAGGGGTTTTTTTTTATGACAGTCACATTAAATCTTTGAAAAATGCTATGAAATAATTCCAGTTATATCATATTATTTCATGCACAACATGTATTACATTTGGATGTCTTTTAGATATTTAGTAGAGTATAATTAGCACACTAATGTCATGATAATATGTTTTTTTTTGCAGGCCTCTCTCAATAATCTGAGCTACAATTTTAATAATCTCTTGATTTTTGCATTTGTTTAGTTTAAGGCATAGTCCCTTACTATATATGCTACGAAGCTGCTACGAAGTTATTATGCTGATTCATTTGCTTCTTTGGCGCATGGAAATCTCATGTTGAATTGCCCTTGTATGCACATGTGCTAGCCTAACATTTTTCAATCTCTGCAATCAGCATCAAAAATAATATTTTTTCTCCATTTTGCAGTGCACAGAAATGTATTGTGCTAGGGGCGCAGATATAATGTGCTAAAAAATAATGTTTCTTTGTGGCAAAAAAAAGTAGAAAGTGTATTAAAAGTCTGCCTAAAATCCCTAAAAAGTTTGTTAAAAGTATTAGTGCAGATTCACATTGCTATGTGTCAACCAAAAATGTATTTGATGCAGCATAAATGTTTAATTATATAGGTTAACAAAATGTATTAGTTTCACAGTAGGACTATTACAAATAATATTACATTATAAGAATTGATATTTACTAACACTATTTATTAATAATACACACACATAACGTTGTAAGATGTGGGTAATCTCGCTCAAAGCCCCTAGGTGAGGTTGCGTGCTGCCTGGGAATGAATAGAATAAATCTAATTGGGTGTACT
Source organism: Ascaphus truei (assembly GCF_040206685.1). Classification (NCBI taxonomy): domain Eukaryota; kingdom Metazoa; phylum Chordata; class Amphibia; order Anura; family Ascaphidae; genus Ascaphus; species Ascaphus truei. Next base: position 200,831,006 of record NC_134484.1, on the reverse strand, counting down.
ATGTTAGTGAGACAGAGTACACTTGGAAGGTCCCAAATGATGGCACACTGCAGACCAGAATTATATTATGAACTCTAGGGAAATGCAGGGGAGAGGGGAAGGGAATGAATGTACCCTCGCAACTGCTGAGAAGTGAAGTCTGTGGTGCTACTATCTGGGGTGGATATGAACAAGTACTAATGGAGAGAAAGAACCCCAATGGAGAGCACTCAAACAGATGCACAATATACAATAGGAAAGGGAGTGTGTGCAGTGGTAAGTGGAGTGAATTATTTAAAAACCATTTATTAGGGTCGTTACTCAATTAAAATAAATCGGACGCTAAGTACCAGAGTGATTGAGACTCAAATGAGCCAAAAAAGCACAGCGAAAGTAAAATATACCAGATCTCAAGTGTGAAGTGTGGGCTACTACCCTTGATGATATGTGCAGGGTAAAGCCAGATGTAATAGACAACCACTGGGGTCTGTGTCTAATAGTAGCTGGTCACAGGTACTGTACAGCCACCTGTACCGGTCAGATGTCTTGCTTATAGGTAGTAGTGGGTGGTGTTATATATACCAGATCATAGGGTATATAAAGGTAAGTATATCAGGTAAGTAACCACCATGGTAAACTTTCACAGGGACAATCATCAATCACCAATAATAAGGTAATCCACATAGGCAGATCACTGCTATGGTCCCTGGATGGTGCTGCTATATCAAGGCACCATATCAGTGTTGAATCACTCACACACACTCACTAGATTCTACCCTAGCGCAGATACCCTGGAGGGTGTATCTATTCTAAACAGACAGACAGATGACTGCAGCTCCAGTGGGTAGAAAAAATCATAGATCACAAGTAGTGTCTACTAATACTTAGAAGCACATAAAAAACAGCATGAGATACTGGTAGCATAAAAAAAGACAGGAACCGTGGTAGTGCTGCGTAGCTATACACGCGTCTGCTAATGCTTGGTGTATCGAATATCATCACGGTTTCTGACCTCACGAACTAGTAGCAAGCTAAATGCTCATTTCTAACTCTCTGTAAGGAAGTTTGTGTGGGTCAGGACGCGCTCCGATCACGAGCGTTAGTCCCGCCCCCTTGACGTAATGATGTCACTGCCGACGTACGTTTCGCTTAGGCAAAAGCTTTCTCAAGGCAGAAACTGTGATGATATTCGATACACCAAGCATTAGCAGACGCGTGTATAGCTACGCAGCACTACCACGGTTCCTGTCTTTTTTTATGCTACCAGTATCTCATGCTGTTTTTTATGTGCTTCTAAGTGTTAGTAGACACTACTTGTGATCTACGATTTTTTCTACCCACTGGAGCTGCAGTCATCTGTCTGTCTGTTTAGAATAGATACACCCTCCAGGGTATCTGCGCTAGGGTAGAATCTAGTGAGTGTGTGTGAGTGATTCAACACTGATATGGTGCCATGATATAGCAGCACCATCCAGGGACCATAGCAGTGATCTGCCTATGTGGATTACCTTATTATTGGTGATTGATGATTGTCCCTGTGAAAGTTTACCATGGTGGTTACTTACCTGATATACTTACCTTTATATACCCTATGATCTGGTATATATAACACCACCCACTACTACCTATAAGCAAGACATCTGACCGGTACAGGTGGCTGTACCTGTGACCAGCTACTATTAGACACAGACCCCAGTGGTTGTCTATTACATCTGGCTTTACCCTGCACATATCATCAAGGGTAGTAGCCCACACTTCACACTTGAGATCTGGTATATTTTACTTTCGCTGTGCTTTTTTGGCTCATTTGAGTCTCAATCACTCTGGTACTTAGCGTCCGATTTATTTTAATTGAGTTACGACTCTAATAAATGGTTTTTAAATAATTCACTCCACTTACCACTGCACACACTCCCTTTCCTATTGTATATTGTGCATCTGTTTGAGTGCTCTCCATTGGGGTTCTTTCTCTCCATTAGTACTTGTCCAGAATTATATTATATCAAGGTCTAAATGTGCGACTACAGACAGACATTTAAAATAATTTTATTCATACACTTATTGGTTAAAAAGTGAATATAGATCCTAAATCTCTAAAATAAGATATATCTATAGAAACCCCTAGATGAAGGTTGTGTATATGGGTGTGTGATGGTTTGAATAACCAATCAAATCAAAGTACAAATGTAAGTAGTTGGTACTCCTCCTTTTGTGTACAAATGATAGCCTTTATATCATGTTACTTAGTATACTTGGTCAGTGTGGACCTGGAGGGTGAACCGCGTATATGCGGTAGATATCATAATCATCATCCTAGTGACTGATAGGATAGTATACTCTTGATCATGGAACGTTTCCTCTAGAGAGAATTGTGGGGGAATGATATTAATATATCGTTTTTTTGTCCCTAAATAAAAAAGAGGAATGTTTTTATACAGATGAGAATGGGTATTAATGGCATGTAGGTACCATAAATATCCCAATAAAGGCTACCATAATAATAGTAGTGCTTATAATGAATGGTCTCTGTCATTCATATCTCCATATATAGGTACGTGTGATGCTGTACCCAGTACATAATAGAGCCGCTTATAGAGTGGTTTTAAGTCTTATATATGTGTATAGGTTATTCAGTATACATGTTTGATTCCCAGCACAGTGATCAATAATCACTCTGTATTATAATTGTATTAAATGTAATTATAATAAATCTGTCAAAATGTTTTAAATGGTTAAAACTTACTCCATTCCACCTTCCACACTCATGGGAACTTGCGTGCAGTTTGATTGCGACAAATCTAATGCAGAGTGCTTTTCCTGGTATTATACAGGTTAATAAGAGCTTCAATCAGACTTAGAACTATGCAACTAATTTTGACAGATTTATTAGAATCATTCTTCCTGGTAATGTACAGGTTATTAAGAATTTATATTAGTGTTAGGACCCTTGAGACGTGGTCTGCCTTAGAGGGGCTCAAGGGCTTACAACACTTTGGCCAAAGAGTTCAACTAAAAGACCATTTTATTCAAAAGATATTTATATATATACAGTATATATTTGGGCTGTACTGTGTATTTGTGTCTTTGGATGTAGCACTGGGCCCTGTCTGTGTTTCATGCTCTGTCTCTGGTTTTTTACTATAAACAATTTAGCAAGTCAGACATTTTTGATTTAAATGTCACTTTACTCTGTCGTTGAAGCGACAATGTAAATATCATAATACATTCAGTGTAATTAATATTTATTACAACAGGAGGGAAGCTATTACAATTTTCATAATACATATAACATTATATCAACACTGCACTTTAAAAAAGTTATGAAAAATTTGGTTAGGTGGTAGGTGCTGTAAAACCCATATTAACTGCTTCACCCAATAAAACCTTTGCAAAATTTGGGAGCCCCTACAGTGTGGGCCCCGGGCAATTTGCCCGGTTTACCCTTACTGAAGGCCACCATTGCTCACATGTACTTGCATTTATAGTCAGACACTGAACAATATTCAAAAATATAAATATTATAGTTTAATTCTGAAGAATAAGAAATGCCCATTCCCTATTGAATGGATGGTGTTAAGTGAGACAACAAAACTACTACAGCTTTACAAAGGCAATGTGGTTTGTCCCCAGGAGCATTACACACTGGGACTCTCACATAAATATTCTCTCTTTTTACTTGTTCCCCTGTCACATGAGATCTTAAGAATGCTGACTTTCTGTAATCAGAGTACTTGTCAATGCCAGCTAGAAATCCTCTTTTATCCAAGGTTTACTTATGATTTGATTCATCTTGGCATGTTGGGAGTCACCCTTCAGCCTGACTCTTCAGTACTGATGTCTCTCAAATGCCATGAAATATACATTAAATCTGCATACATTGCCAAGACTTTCAGCATAGTTTAAACATGTCCATTGACCCACATTTTGCACGTCTTGATAATCTTTGTGTATAAAAGGCTCAGTGCTGCTACATGAAATTCTTATGCTTGAACATCACATGCAATAATGCAGGCCTTCAAGCAAAATATATTTTTTATTGTGCTTAATTTTGGCCTTGCAAATGGAGAATTATAGACACCAGCTGGAAGATTTACCAGTTACCACGTACTCCGCTGCCCAGTTCCAAATGTCTCCACTTTAAAAAGATATATAGTTAAAAGGTCTGAATCATCTCCAATTTTGTAAACATGATATAGTAGTTATTTGCAGATACAGAAAATAAAAGGTTAATTTTCATACTGAAGTTTAGCATGGCTTTTTAAGGATACTCTTTTTGTTGACCAATTAATATAATCAAAAGCTGAGCATAGTTTTAAAGTGATTCTTTGGGGATCTGTGTGAGAACCTAGCAGAATGTATATTTTCTATACTTCTGAGTGCCGACTGCCTGGATGCAGTTATCAAGAGTGATAACAGTCACAAAAAGAATTCCACATTAAAGGGGAGTATTTTTACGAACGACATGGACATTTTTTGACTCTGCTTCATGAAAGTTCCCACAATCTTCCTAAGAAATGTATGAGTTGGGAAAACATTTGAGTGAAGACTTTCATTTCGCAGAGACGAAAACCATATACTTTTATACATTTTTAAATAGAAATACTGGCGAAATTCGGCAACATTTTTGCTGAAGTAGATTTCAAGGTGCTCATGGGAGTTATTCATTGAAGTGCGATACTACCAATCAGACACTACTGCACGGACTCTTCTATTGACTTAAATTAGAGTTTGTGTGCGGTCGTGCCCGGCCGGCACTATTTCACCATAAGTAAAAACTGTGTAAGTATTATATTTGCGTAACTTTTGTCAAGGATACACGTTTGCAATGTTATTGCGCGCCATGTCAGTTCAAGATTCGGCAACCTGCGCAAAAGTTTTGACCATCTCTTGGGCTATACTGATGCAAAAACACTGCTTTTATCTTGTGTCTCTTAAACTCAAATGGGGTATTTATTAAACTGCAATAGAATGAAATGGGGAAATATTGCACAACTCTCCCATTAAAATCAATGGGAGTTTCTGTGCAGTAGGGCCCTGATCAGCACTTTCGCAGTGTCATGATTGGGGTAGAACAAACTGCTAGGGATCGTATACAACACAGAAGTTAATAAACAATAGTTTGTTCAGCTGGAGCCAAGAGAGAGCAACCCCACAAACAGGAACTTACAGGGGACTGCTAGCTTGCTTGGTGCAGGGTGCGCTGAAGCTAGCTTACCCTAGATGTTGCCTCAATAGTCCATTCAGGATATTCCAGTCACTTTTATGCAAGACTACCGGTGTGCCCGACACGGAGGCTCCAGCTTGTGCAGAACACTGCAGCTCGGATGCTGAGATGTGTTTCTCGCTTCGAGCATGTTACCCCGTCTTACACGATCTGCATTCCAGTGATCTTCCATGTTCCATAGAAGTTCACAGTTATGCCCTCCAAAACCTTACAAGGCCAAGGGCCTGTCTATCTGCAGTCTTTTGATGCCTCAGAGGAATACTGGTTATGATCTCAAGTCCTCAGGGGAAGGGGAGGGGGTGCTGTCTTTCTGTGCCAAGGGTTTTGCACTCTGTTAGGTGGGTGGTCCTTCTCGTGTGCGGGGTCAGAGGTTTGGAATGCGCTCTCACCACAGCTTGGGTGCATACTGACTTTACCAATATTTCCGACACGGTGTAAGACTAATTTCTTCCTTCTGGCTTTTCCTGTTTGAGTCCTGTCTAATTTTCTAGATATAATTATAGTTGCACTTATATTGATTGTAAAGTATTGCGGTGCATCCTTTAGTGTGTTTTTACATAGAAAATAAATGAGGATGATGACAACTTGATATAGTTGGTCTCTAGCCACTGAGACCAATGAGGAACAACTGTGGAGCTCGGATCAACGTTGGCTTCTAAAGTTTGCCTCAGCCTCCATTTGGAAACATGAAGAACTGGGTGCTGACCAATCAGCGCAGTCCCTTTAATCCACAGAGACAATCCGGAGCAAGTGGTGATGGAGCCAGTGTTCTAAGGATGGCTCCAAGGGGTGGTGCGTAGTAGCATAGGAAATTGGAACTGACCAACGGGGCTAGGATCTGAATGCTCTTCCCAGAGTTCAGTTCCAGGCCTCACGCAGGGTTAGACGTCTCACTGCCGGGAAGAGAACAATACTCTGGCCATGGAGTGTCCACTGTCCCAGCTGGTGGACACGTCCTTTTCTAGCTCCCCATTTTCTTTTAACACAGCACCAAGCCCACACAATGGCTACTCCCCTAACTCATTATATACCTTGTACTCAGCCATTGTTACTGGCCCACTCATACCATGAGCCCCACAGGTAAACTTAAACAGTGCAGCACATATACATAACTGTCAGTTACAGATTATCAGGGCTGGGTTAATTTGTAATGCTGGAATCTACTCGCAACCCTCCTCTACAAGCAAGTGACATTGCTTTCATGACTGCCAAAGATCTAGAGTGCTGAACTTGGTATGGAGGGGGTGGCCAACAGCAAAATTAGGAGACAAATTGAAGCCTTTTGAAAGAGACTAGCATGAATGGTCTACCCATGATGTCTCTTATGGGGGAGTTTGGTGGTTATTTCTAGTGAGGGTCAAGCTTAAGTAGGATGCACTTGAGATCAGATGCATGGTAAGCAACCCCAACCTCTCTAATAGCGCATCTGAGATCGGATGCATTGTAAGGAACCCCAACCCTCTCTAATAGCGCGACTGAGATCAAGGGCTACCAACTGGCCAGGTTTCCAGGATATCCGTGCTTCAGCACATGTGGCTCTATCAATGGCTCAGTTTATGTAACATACTCCCATGTGTTTAACAACTAATCGACATGGCAGGTGGTGGGACTAGATTAATTCAACACCCAGGGACGTGCGGTGTTATGTATGCTCTACCAAATGGTTAATCTAAAGGATTGTTGGATCCATTCTACAGTAATTGAGTGTAATCTTACTATTTATTTTCCTATGAAATGGAGAAATACATATTCTATTTAGGCCATGGCAGAATGTGTTCCCATCTACAAAGGGAACAGAATGGGGCATACACAGATTCAGTGGTTTCTTTGCATCCAGGAACATGGTAAGCAAATTACTTTGTCGTTAGTGTATACCTGGATTCAATGAATTTCACGGTGCAGCTGATTAACAGTGTATCCTTTGATATACCAAGGATGCACATTTATCCTGGTTTGAAAGGCTTCTCGGATATAGTCTGACAGCCACTAGTGCAGGGGTGGCTAACTCCAGTCCTCAAGGGCCACCAACAGGTCAGGTTTCAAGGATATCCCTGCTTCAACACAGGTGTCTCAGTAAACGACTGAGCCACTGACTGAGCCACATGTGCCGCAGCTGGGATATCCTGAAAACCTGACCTGTTGGTGGCCCTTGAGTACTGGAGTTCACCCTGCACTAGTTTGTTCAATTTTATGATACATCGAATCATAGCTTTATTAGTAAGCACAATAGTATTGTTTGCTTTTCAATTATATTTGGGCCTCATTGCTGAGGTCCACGAGTCCCAGGAAAATCTTCGCTAAGAAGTGCAATTAGGCACTGAGAGGGGATTTGTAGATGAGATTTTTTTGGGTTCAAAATTCAGTTTCTCTGAAGTTCCCATTTTGGGATTAATTTTGCATGTTTTATGAAACTGCTCAGACAAAGTTTTAGGGAACGCAACATAAACCAATTTGCGTGTGGTACTACTAGTGGGAGTACGCAGAGCGCGATAAGTCTGGATCCGGTGTACAGAGCGAGATAAGTCTTGGAGTGAAATAGAAGAAGAATCCGGCGCTCCTGCAGACGGCAAAAATCCAGGCAAAATCCGGAATGTATAGAAGCACTGGCTTTATTCCGACATGGCACACACAAAGAACTCAGCCTCCCCCTCAATGCGTTTCACGCTATGGAGCAGCGCGTCGTCTTGGAGGCTTGGAGAATCACTTATTTGCCAAGATGGAGAAGTGTCTTTTCACCAGGCGTCCACCTCCTTCCTTGGGTATATTATTTCCGACAGCGGATTGGCCATGGACCCGGAGAAGCTTAAGGCTATAGTAGATTGGCCGCAACCCGACTCCCTCAAGTCCGTTCAGCGCTTTCTGGGGTTTTCCAATTACTACTTGAAATTCATCCGTAATTTTTCCTCTATCATCACTCCGATCACTGCTTTAACCCAAAAAGGAGCCAATCCTTCAGCTTGGTCACCTAAGGCTATTACGGCATTCAAAACCTTAAAACAAGTGTTCATCTCAGCTCCCATCCTCCGACACCCGGACACCAGTTTTCCATTTACTCTAGAAGTTGACGCTTCAGACTGCAGTGCTGGCGCAGTCCTATCCCAGAAGTTTTCTCCTCAAGACAAACTCCACCCCTATGGTTTTTTCTCTAAGAAATTCTCTCCGGCCGAGAGGTATTATGACATGGGCAATAGAGAACTTCTAGCTGTCAAGTTGGCCCTCCAGGAATGGAGGCACCTTTTGGAGGGGTCAAAAGAGCTGTTCACGATTCTCACGGACCATAAGAATCTTTTCTAGAATGCCCGCCGCCTAGGATCTCGCCGAGCTCGTTGGTCATTATTTTTCTCTAGGTTTAATTTTATTTTGTCCTACATCCCCGGGACCAAGAACGTCAAGGCAGATGCCCTTTCTAGACAGTTTTCTTCTGAAGAGAGACCGGAGAAAACTACAGAGATCCTCCTTCCCAAGCAAAAGATCCTCGCGGTCGCTACATTCAAGTATCTGGAAAAGATCCTTAAGTCTCAAGAACACCTTCCTAGAGACCTCGAAGTACCAAAGCATACAATATACGTAGAGCCCAAGTTTATTCCTGAGATCTTGGATTGGGGCCACGCTTCTCGTTCAGCAGGACATCCAGGATTCAAGAAAATGGTGCAAGGAAAGTAAGCGCAAACCTTAAATACACATATATATATAAATAAAAACAAATAAATATCACCAAGAGGAGATGCAGCTGGAGTGAGAGATTTCACAATCTCTCAAAGTAACTTCTGGGGGGAGGACACAAAGCGCAAAAAACTTCCTCTCCAAGGTGGAAATAACACAAGGAATCTCAAATGGGCAGCATATGTAAAGAAAAAACACACCCCTGAAGAAGTCCATACCGTGGATGAAACGCGTAGGGTTCTATATGCGCTAGGACCTTGTGTTAGTAGTCAGTGCCTCTGACGGACTCTTTGCTGTGATACCAGCTACCTTACCTCAGTGCTCTCCTGTTTGGATATCTTCCGCTGTACTGATCTTCACGGAGCCAGATGGTCCTCCCCTTGCTGTTGGAGATTGAGGGAACCGGTTCGTGATGTCAGACGCCGATCGAGCACGGAAGTAAAGAGCGAGGAACAGCTGTTTGGAGTCCTGTACACAGCGTCTGAACCCAGAGTGGTTGAATTGCTTTTATTTACCATGGAGCATGTGAGTGTGTTGGAGCCACCTTGCTCGCTTATATGTTATAATTAAATTGTGTTGCACTATTTCTTTTTCTTTTTTCATTACATATGCGGCCCATTTGAGATTACTTGTGTTATTTCCACCTTGGAGAGAAAGTTTTTTGCGCTTTGTGTCCTCCCCAAGGATTCAAGAAAACACTGGACCTCATTCGTCGCACCTTCTGGTGGCCCAATATGGCCAAGACCATCCTCGAATATACTCGTGCCTGCCCGGTATGTGCGCGGAATAAGGTACCTCGACAGAGACAACATAGCCTTCTTATGCCCTTACCCATTCCAGAACGTCCCTGGTCCCACATTTTCATGGACTTTATTGTCGAATTACCTAGGTCGAATGGCATGAACACCATACTAGTAGTGGTGGATCGGTTCTCCAAGATGGCCCATTTCAAGAAAAATCTTCCGGATCCATGGTATTCCCACTTCCATCGTATCGGATAGAGGTTCTAAATTTGTTTCCAAATTCTGGAGTACCTTCACCAGAAAACGGGGCATTTTTTCTTCCTTCTCTTCGGGTTATCACCCTCAATCTAATGGGCAGACCGAGAGTGTTAATCAATCCCTCGAGAAGTATTTGAGGTGCTTCCTCTCTAACTCCCAGGATGACTGGTCGGAATTACTCCCATGGGCTGAGTACGCCATTAATTCCTCCAGGAACTAATCCACTCGGGAGACACCCTTCTTTATTAATTACGGATTCCACCCGGCACGTCTACCTATCTCCAACATTCCCTCTGGAGTACCTGCCATGGATGAACGCATCTGCCTCTTACAGGACTCTTGGCCCAGAATCCAATCGGCACTTCTTAAGGCCTCCCACATTTCGAAGCTTCAGGCTGACCGTCGTCGCCGACCTGCACCCAGTTACAAGCCAGGGGATAAGGTTTGGTTGTCTACCAAGAATATCCACCTCAAGACACCTTCCCCTAAATTGGCACCTAGGTTTCTGGTCTGTTTTCCATCATGGAGCAGGTTATCCTGGTGGCTTTCCGCCTTCAATTACCTCAAAGTATGAGAATTCCTAATGTATTTCACACGGCACTTCTCAAACCATTTATCTCCAGTTCTCTTTTTCCGGACCCCACTCTTAGACCTGACCCAGTGATCATACAGGGCAATGAAGAGTACGAGGTCCAAGGATTCCCGCCTCTTGAGAGGTAAGGTTCAATTCTTGGTCCATTGGAAGGGCTTTGGACCCGAAGAAAGATCACACAACGTTTCGACCGTGAAGGTCTTTATCAAGTGACAGGCATGTTAACAATGAGGAAGTACATGTTGGTAAGACAAGTAGAATGTTGAAGACCAGATTTATCGAACATAAAAGTAGAATTAATAATAAATCTGAGGACACTACACTGATTACACACTGTGTAGAATTTAAACATACAATTTCTTCTTTGAGGCTCATGGGCATCGAGCAAGTTAAAAAGGTCGATGCTGGTCAGGATAGGGATACAGTGTTTTTACAGAGCGAAACCTTCTGGACATTTACACTTGACACAGTACATCCCAGGGGTCTCAATGATTACATATCGTATACTGCACCGACACACTTTATTCGAGCAAATACCCAGTATGTACCTGGCAGATACCTGGAATGCGCCGCTCCTCACCTCTGACAAGCCCCTTTGCGTTTGCCTTCCCAGCCTGGGTTCATGCCTGGCTGATGGGCGGCTGATCTGTTAAATGATAATGATTGGGATTTAATAGGCTGCAATGCTTCTCGTGTCTACCAGATGGCATAAATTCATGAATTGTAATGCAGTAAATATATATATATATACTGTGCAGTATTGCAGCCAGCGGGAATAAAATGCTTCAATCCCTGCCTGGAAAATACCTCAATGCACTCGGGCAGAAAACAGTCACAAACCTCAATACACCGGGGTATACCCGAATTCGTGGGACTAGCCGAGCTCGAATAAAGTGTGTCGCCAGTGTAACTGTTTCTTATCTAGGAGGTAATAATGTATACTAATATCTTTATTTGTCTACAGGATGTGTGGCTGCTGCTGCTGTAGTATTTTCTAGAAATGTTGTGCATAATAGAATTAGTAGTCCTTTGCATCCCATAGATCTTAACAAAAATGTAGCATAGAGACTGTTTTGCATTCCATTTTTATTGATTTTAAACCAATTACACATTGAGCACTCGGGTTGAAGGCACAGCACTTAGGGAATATGCTCTCTAAATTTTGTCTCTCTCTCACATTAAGACCGGAAGGAGCAGGGATTACCAAGGATACTGCTCGTATTCATCTTCAGACAGGACCACAGACTACAAGCGCGTGCAGTAGAGTGTTGACGCATGCGCAATGTTTCCCTGTAAGGAATAATCTTTAGATGACGACGTGGGACATCGGATTGGACCAGAGGAATGTGATGACATCACCAACGCTGGAACGTGGAAGTACCCGATTGTGGAACGCAAAGACGGACGGCGCAAGCGCAGGAGGCATGTCCCTAACCTTCGCAAGATTATGGAAGGCAGAGGAGCCTATCAGGCTTGGATACAAGTGCAGATGACCTCACCAACGCTGCAACGCGGATGTACCAACCTGTGGAATGCAAAAACGGACGGCGCATACTCAAGAGGGAGGTCCCTAATCCTCGCAAGGTTATGGAAGGCAGAGGAGCCTATCGGGGCATGGATATAAGCGCAGATGACGTCATTCACTGTCCAAACGCAGAAGAGTGGACACTTGTGATGTGAGGGAGGAGAGACTTAATTAAATGAAGACAATGTGGGACAGCTGTTGAATACGTTCACGTGGTTTTCATTTTCTTCTTGTTTGGGGGTATATATATACAAGGTATTTCCTCATTGTTAACATGCCTTTCACTTGATAAAGTCCTTCACGGTCGAAACGTTGTATGGCACAATACATTGTTCTATTCAGCAAATCCGCAGTGCGTTGGATCCTCTTTTTCAGCTTCTCCCAAGAGGAAGATGCTGCAGAAGAGACTCGCAGTCAGCGAGTAAGATGCCCTCCCACTAGAGTGGCATATGATTCGTTAGCGGCACCCCACTATGAGTCTCAGCAGCTGGCTCGGAGCAAGCTAGTTTCGATCTTCACTATGTTTACCGAGTTGTTTAATCTTGCGTAAAGTACTGCATGAGTTAAGTTGTATAATATGCACAGTACTTTTATTATATAACTTGTGTGTACCTATGTTGTTCCAAGCGAGGACGTTGGAGTCTCTACCAGGAAGAGGCCAGGTAGCCCTTACCTACATATGCGGGAAAGGGGGAGCCTACTGCTGGTTTGCCGGGACTGTGGGCACATGCAGGAAGATGCCAGGTAGAGCTGCAGGCGGGCGACCTCCCAACAGTGGAGGCCGCCATTTTGATACTCGCACATGCGCAGTGCGAGGATTGCGCATGCACATTGTCTCATTAGTTGCAGCGGTCATTAGTCAGGCTCCGCAATGGACTACAAGTCCCAGCAGCCACTGGGGCTGCAGTCTTGTGCTGTGAAATAGCCAATAGGGCTCCTGGACTCATGGAGGACCGATATATATACTTTTGGCATGCTTGGCACCACGCGTCAGTCGGGTGCAGGATAGCAAGGGGTGAGGTAAGGTCCAGGGAGAAGTGCTCCGCTGGACTAGGCCAGATACCCCATTAGGTCGCAGCTAGACCCCATCACAATTAGCTTGTGTGCTGTAGGGAAGGCCCAAGACATGGACGATCCCATTAACACATTAGTGTTAGTCAGCACATCTGTGACCTAGACGCTACGCAATGCATGAGGCCTGTGGTCTGGGACCAGACCCAGGCCTATACCAAGAGATTCTTACCATGAGGCCCTCCAGCGGGAGTTCACCCCACGCAGAGGCAGACGGACCGGACTGACTTACATCAGTGGATCAGATGGATCCTTTGGGTTGTTCGGCGGTACCCGGGTACTGAAGTGCCCAGGAAGGTATAACATCTAAGTGCGCCAACGGCCATACACAGGGGTAGCGCTACTCCTCGCACACTTTGTGGTTAGGTGCCCGGGGCACCCTCATAACTTTGGGGAAACCTCACTGGGGTGTGGACAAGTGGTGGGCGTACACTGTAGTGGTACTATGTGGGTGCGGCCTTGCACGGTCCTGTGATTATATTGTGTTGTTATATGTTAGTAAATACGTTGTTACCTACTCGGTGTGTATTTACTGACTATTGTGTCCTGTGAGGGGTAATCCTACTACGTTAGGATCTCTCGCAGGTGGAGGCGCTGTGTATCAAACAAATGTAATAACCCCAGGTTTCCAGCGGCAGAGAATCAGGCCTCCTGTGAGTCACTCAGGTAACGCAGTACAGGTAGTTTCACTAGACACGGGGGAAATGGGACTACATATGTTTTTGGGGCTGGGTGGGGGGGGGATTTGTATGTATTTGGGTGGGAGGGTTTGCTTATATTTAGGGATTTTTTTGTATGTATTTTGGGGAAAGTTTTTTGTATTGGGTGCCGGGATTATTTGGTATGTATTTTGTTGGGGAGATTGTGTGTGTTTAGGGGGGAGGGAATGAGTGTGAGGAGGGGGGATTGAGTAAGAGTGGGTAATTGATGGAGGGGGGAGGATTGAGTAAGAGTGGGGTTATTGGAGGGGGCAGAGAGGGGGTGAGTGAGGAAGAGAGGAAGAGAGGGAGTGAGACGCGATAGAAATACACGTGAAGAAGGGCACAAATAGAGGGGGCTCACAAGGTGTGAAATGGTTGGGCTCGCAAGACTGCCAACACGGGGGGGTGGGCAGTCGTAACTAGTCCTGGTCCTCTGCAAATCTGTCTGTGGCCTTGTGTCGCTGTGTGTGTCTGTGTGTTAGTGTCTGTGTTCTCTGTGTCTCTGTGTGTGTGTTGTCTGTGTGTGAGTATGTTGTCTGTCTGTGTGTGTGTTGTCTGTGTGAGTGTGTTTTCCTGTGTGTGTGTGTCTTTGTGTGTGTGTCTCTGCGTGTGTGTGTCTCTGTGTGTCGGTGTGTGTGTTGTTTGTGCGTGAGTTTGTTGTCTGTGAGTGAGTGTGTTGTCTGTGTGTGTGTGTCTGTGTGTGTGTCTGTGTGTGTGAGTGTGTGTGTTTGTGTGTGTTTTGTCTGTGTGTGATTGGGTTATCTGTGTGTGAGTGTGTTGTCTGTGTGTGAGTGTGTGTGTCTGTGTGTGAGTGTGTTTGTTGTCTGTGTGTTAGGGTGACCAGACGTCCCGGTTTTGCCAAGACAGTCCGGTTTTTCGTGGGCTGTCCCGGTTGCCAGTCCGTCCCGGGAATGTCCCGGTTTTTCATTGTGTCGGCGGCGGTGAGCTGAGCGGCGGGGAGGAGGAGGAGGAGGAGGAAGATGCAGCAGCCCGGCTGGTAAGTATTTTTTATTAATGCCAGGGTGATTGGATGGTGGATGCCGGGGGCGGGGCTTTAGAATGTCGGGCCGCAGGGGATTGGTCAAGGCAGGAGGATGCAGGGGGGGGGGCTTTGGCTCTCCCAGGCTTTCCCTCCCCCGGCACTCTGGCTCCCGGCTTTCTCCCTCGGCACCTTGGCGCTCCCCGGTACCCCGACTCCCTCCCTCGGCACTAGTCTCTGGCCCTCCCTCTGGCTCACCGGCAACCCATCTCTCTCCCTCCCCCGGCACTCTAGCCCTCCCTCTGGCTCCCCGGCTCCTCGGCTTTCTCTCTCTCTCCCCCGGCACTCGATTCTCTTTCTACCAGCATTCTGGCCCTCCCTCGGGCTCCTCGGCTTTCTCTCTCCCTCCCCCGGCACTCTAGCCCTCCCTCTGGCCCTTCCTCGGGCTCTTCGGCTTTCTCTCTCACTCCCCTGGCACTCTAGCCCTCCCTCTGGCCCTCCCTCGGGCTCCTCGGCTTTCTCTCTCCCTCCCCCGGCACTCTAGCCCTCCCTCTGGCCCTTCTTCGGGCTCCTCGGCTTTCTCTCTCCCTCCCCTGGCACTCTAGCCCTCCCTCTGGCCCTCCCTCGGGCTCCTCGGCTTTCTCTCTCCCTCCCCCGGCACTCTAGCCATCCCTCTGGCCCTCCCTCAGGCTCCTCGGCTTTCTCTCTCCCTCCCCCGGCAGTCTAGCCCTCCTTCTGGCCCTCCCTCGGGCTCCTCGGCTTTCTCTCTCCCTCCCCCGGCACTCTAGCCCTCCCTCTGGCCCTCCCTCGGGCTCCTCGGCTTTCTCCCTCCCACAGCACCCTGGCTCTTTCCCTCCCCCGGCACCCCGACTCTCTCTCTCCCTCCCCCCGGCACTCTGGCCCTCCCTCATGCTCCCCGCCCCCCCGGCTCCCTCCCCCGCCCCCCCCCCCAGAGCCCACTCACAGCCTGCCGCCTCCGCCAAACCAAACCCGCAGCCCGCAGGTAGGCATATGGGGGGAGAGAGATGAGAGATGCAGGGGGGGGGAGAGAGATGAAAGATGCAGGGGGGGGGGGAGAGATGGAAGATGCAGTGGGGGGTAGGATGGGAGATGCAGGGGGGCGAGATGGGAGATGCAGGGGGGAGAGATGGGAGATGCAGGTGGGAGAGATGGGAGATGCAGGGGGTGGAAAGATGGGAGATGCAGGGGGGGGGGGGAAAGATGGGAGATGCAAGGGGGGGGAGATGGGAGATGCAAGGGGGGAGAGATGGGAGATGCAAGGGGGGGTGATGGGAGATGCAAGGGGGGAGAGATGGGAGATGCAAGGGGGGAGAGATGGGAGATGCAAGGGGGGGAGAGATGGGAGTTGCAAGGGGGTGAGAGATGGGAGATGCAAGGGGGGAGAGATGGGAGATGCAAGGGGGGGAGAGATGGGAGTTGCAAGGGGGTGAGAGATGGGAGATGCAAGGGGGGGAGAGATGGGAGATGCAAGGGGGTAGAGATGGGAGATGCAAGGGGGGGAGAGATGGAAGATGCAGGGGGGTGGATATGAGTGTGATTGGAGATGCGGGGGGTGGGTATATGAGGATGATGATGATTTTACCTGTGCGGCCCCATTTTGTATATGTATGGGGGGTGGGGTGGTGGGGGTCTTTTCAAAATGTATTGCGGCGGGGGTCCTTTTAATATGTATTGGCGGGGGTGGGTATTTTGTTATGTATTGCGGGGTGGTTTTTTTGGGTATGTATTTTGTGGGGGGATTGACGGAACATAGGGGCGAGTGAGAGGAAAGAGGGGAGTGAGGAGAAAGAGGAGGAAGAAAGAAGGAGGGAGAGGAAGCGAGAGGGAGAGAGAGAGAGAGGTGAAAGAAGGGCAGAGAGAGGGAGAGGTGAAAGAAGGGCGGAGAGAGGGAGAGGAGGGAGAGAGATGGAGGGAGGGGGAGTGGAGGAGGATGGGGGGAGAGAGATCGAGGGAGAGATAGGGAAGGGAGAGGAGGAGAGAGGAGGGAGAAAGAAGGAAGGAGATGGGGGAGAGGGAGAGGAGAGAAGGGTGGAGAGAAAGAGAGGAGAAATAAGAGGGGAGAGAGGAGGGGGGAGAGGAGAGAGGGGGAGGGAGGAGAGGTGGAGGGAGGAGAGGGAGAGGGGAGAGGAGAAAGAAGGGCGAAGAGAGGGAGAGGAGGGAGAAAGGAGGGAGAGGAGAGAAGGGGGGAAAGAGGGATAGGAAGAGGAGAGAGGAGGGAGAAAGGGGGGGAGAGGAGAGAGGAGGGGGAGAGAGGAGGGAGATGGAAAGAGAGGGGGAGCGGAGAGGGGGAGGGAGAGGAGGAGAGAGGGGAGAAGGGAGGAGAGGATAGAGGGAGAGGAGAGAGAAGGAGGGAGAGAGAGAGATCGATCCGTGGTGATGGTGGGGGGAGGGTTTGGGGGGGCGGGAGGTGATGTGAGATGCAGGGTGGGGGGTGATGTGAGATGTAGGGGGGGATGTTTAAACCCAAATCATTACAAAATATGTACACATTTTTTATTCAAAATTATGAGTAAATTATTATTTATTACCCCTTTTACCCCCAATGCTTTACGCATCTATTTTGTGATTTACCCCTGTCGAACATGTGTCATCCAGATAGGGGTTCCCCGAAATTGTACGAAATACTTAAAGGGTTCCTGCAAACAAAAAAGTTTGGGAATCACTGCTCTATACACGCAAACACACACTGCAGCTCCCACTCTATACACACAAACACACACTGCAGGGCCCACTTCTGTATACAGAAACACACACTGCAGGGCCCACCTCTGTATACAGAAACACAAACTGCAGGGCCCACCTCTGTATACAGAAACACACACTTCAGGACCCACCTCTATACACGCAAACATACTTTTTTTAGCTCTTTATATTATATATTTATTTAGCTTGCCTTTGGCTGTATCCTCCCCTCCAAATTCCATCAACATGGCTGCGCAACGTCACGTAATGCCCATTGCCATAACAATGAGCCGCTCCGTGACGTCACGCGGCATCAAGTTGACATGACAACGAGATGCATTATGGTGACGAGGCATCACGTGATGCAACATTGTCATGGCAACATGTCACCGCCTGACGTTAGTGTTTCGTTGTCATGGCAACGGGGGGCATGACGTGATGTACATTATTTTATAAATAATTTTTTAAGTGTCCCGGTTTTTCATTTTGAAAATCTGGTCACCCTACTGTGTGTGAGTGTGTTGTTTGTGTGTTGTCTGTGTGTCTCTGTGTGTGTCTGTGGGTGTGTGTGTGTCTGCGTGTGTGTGTCTCTGCGTGTGTGCCTCTGTGTGAGTGTGTGTGTCTCTGTGTGTATGTCTGTTACTGCACCTCTTAATCCAGGTGCAGGTCCCAGGGCCTCTATTTCCTGCCTCCACGGACCCAACACCAGCAGCAGTGTAATCTCCCCGTTTGTGGGGGGGCGGGAAAAGATTCTGTTTTGCGTGGGGGAAGAGATTCGGTTGGGGGGGAAGAGATTCCATTTTTGGGGGAAAGAGATTCTGTTTTGGGGGTGGAGAGAAGAGATTCTGTTTTGTGTGTGGGGGGAGAAGAGATTCTGTTTTGAGGGGGGGTTTCTTTGGGGGATGGGGATTCCATTTTGAGGTGAGGAGGGAAGAGATTGGAGTGTGCTGCAGGGGGGTTCTATATTGTGTGTGCTGCAGTGGGGTATTCAATTTTGCAGAGGGGAGGGGATATCTTGTGTCTATGTGTGCTGCGGGGTTGGGGTTATCTTGTGTGTGTACTGTGGGGGGTTATCTTTTGTATGTACTGTGGGGGGATTCCATTTTGTGTGCTGAAGGGGGTGTGTGTTCTGTGTTGGAGGGGTTTTGTGTGTTGGGGGACGAGGGTGGTATGTGTATTGAGGTGGCAAAATTGTAAATCCGCCACTGGCAACACGCCTATCTGAAAAAACTCCCTACCAAACACAGCTCTGATCACCAAAGATCTGACTCTAAAATACTGTTCATGGTCCCAAGGTTCAACAAGGAATCCGGTTGCTCCTCTTACCGTGCACAACTGGAACAATCTACCAGAGACTCTCAAAACTGCCTCCAATTTAATTTCTTTCAAGATTTCAGCTCTCACATTTTAATCTTGTCTGTAACTGTTAATTATCTGTTAAACACACCCATAACATATATTGTCCGCAACTATCGATGAAATGTCTGTAAATATATAACGTGTTAGAATGTATTGTCATTATTTGTCTGTGCCAAGGACATACTTGAAAATTAGAGGTAACTCTCAATGTACTTTTCCTGGTAAAACATTTGATAAATAAATAAAAATATATAATGCACCTTTAACAAGCCTTGTGCGTAGGGATTTCAAACAAGTTCATTGCGCTTCACATTAATAAACGAAGAGCTAAATATTTTGTGCAACGTGACTCTAATCAAGTACATGGTCATTATGGATTTCCTCTAACAATAACAACGTTTATGTGACTACTTTCTATATATGGTATAAGTGCAATTACACCTACTGCTATTCAGGATTTCAATTTATGAACAGTTGTGACACATTTCCCTGAAAATGTTTGAAGTTATAATTACTAATAGCTCTTTTCCTGAGTATTTTTGTCATGTTTATGTAATTGCCATGCTGGCATAGAAACAGCATTCTTAATTGGCTGTCTGCTTTCTGCTGGACCGCAGAGCTGGCTATGGAACTTATTTATTACCAACCTTACTAAATGTGTATGTTTTGCTGTCCTGGTTGCAATGCCATTTTTCCAGAGTCGATCAGTTACATAGCTACAGAAATTACATGAACCTGATTGAAAATAGTTGTTTAAATAGAAGTATTAGTCGTTGAAAACTTCAAAGACAAAAAGAGTCTATGAACCCTGTAAATTTTAATGCAATTTGGGAGAAAACAAACTGCACCAGGTTTATCAAACAAAACATCCTATTGATTTAAATGAGATTTGTTTTTTTTAATACCTGTGGTGCAGTTTATTTATCCCAGAATTGCACGACTTTTGCCTTGATACATACAGTATGCCCTAAAACGGGATAGAATTTCATGAATTATTTTATTTATTTATTTAAAAAATGTTTTATAATGGGTTAAGATGACAAATAATACATGGTTACAAATACAGTTACATAAGTGAACAGGGTATACATTATATCCAATACATTGTATGCAAAGTTAAAGATAATATATATTATAGGCGTATGTAACAGTTACAGACCAGATTAAAATTTGACTGCTTTAGTTTTGAAAGAACTTAAACGGGGTGGTGGCTGTGAGAGTCTCCGGTAGGTTGTTCCAGTTTTGGGGTGCACGGTAATAGAAGGAGGAGCGGCCGGATACTTTGTTGAACATTGGGACCATGAGCAGTCTTTTGGAGTCAGATCTCAGGTGATAAGTTCTGCATGTGGTAGGGATGAGGAGCTTGTTCAGATAGGTGAGTAGCTTGTCCAGAAAGTATTTGAAGGCAACACAATAATAGGAACCCCAAAGTGTGATGCTAGTTATCATTCATTTGTAATATTGCTACTCAGTTTTGTGTTGAAAATAGTGTATAAGGTCAGTTTTCGAGTAAAATCTGTAATCAGCATAAAATATTGAAATACCATTTAGAGATGTTCTTAAACTGTTCTGTAAGGGGTTTTACAAGTAAACAAGACCATTCTGCGTACTGATGGAGATAACATACTACACTATTTACACAATGCAATTCATACACTGCACCCAGTGTTTGCTTCTGTAAAATAGAGGCTTTATAACTTCTTAAGACTAAATGTATTGTATATTTGAATAGATGTATTATAATGGACATTCTGACCATCTTCTAGGAGGTTCTTCTAAATAGACTTAAACGTAGAGATGGGAAAATCCGCCGAAATCCGTTTCCCGGATTTTTGGTAATGTTACCCTCAAAATCCATTTTGCATTGTAAAATCCGCAAATGGATTTAGGCTGTTTCAATCCGCATGGATTCATCAAAATTCCCCATTAGATACACACATGGATGGATTTGTAGAATCCGCCAACGGATTCCTGAATCTGCGGATTGGATTCTACAAATTTGTTCACGGGTTGCAGAATCCGTGGATTGTATTGGTAATAATAATTAAAAAATATGCAAAACGCGTTTTTGACATTGATCCGCTGAAATCCGTGGACCAAAGGAACCGGCCAATCCGCTGCGGATCCAAATTCGCAAAAAATATGCCCATCTCTACTGAAATGGGTGATCACACTGTGGCCAGCTGATAACTCCCATTAAAGAGGCAATCCAAGTCATTTTTCTTTATAACTTTTTTAACACACGATTGAAGCAGGGGGTCTCTGGTGCTGAACACAATTAATTTCAGCTGCGAGGACCCCCTGCTTTCGGAGGAACTTACCTCCATAGTGGGTGCCCGTAGCCACTCCAGGGTTCACTATATGGCTGCTTTTCAAAGCTCCTGGGCCCTGTGGGCCAATAGGAAGCTGTTACATAATTCAGTGCAGCTTTCTGTTGGTCCATGTGACTGGGGCTTTAAATTGCAGAAAACTGCAGGAGATACTGACACCCCCTTTGGAGGTAAGTATCTCCAGAAGCAAGGTATCCCCATAGCTTAAATAAATTGCATTCAGCTCGAGACCCACTGCTTCAAACCTGTATTAAAAAAAATAAAGAAAAGAAAAAAAAACTAAACAAAAAGAAACAACCAAAAAATTGCTCAGATTGCAGGATGACAA
This sequence comes from Ascaphus truei, assembly GCF_040206685.1. Lineage (NCBI taxonomy): Eukaryota > Metazoa > Chordata > Amphibia > Anura > Ascaphidae > Ascaphus > Ascaphus truei. The sequence continues at coordinate 200,809,551 of NC_134484.1, read as the reverse complement.
ATTACTTTTGCATGTGAGTAAGTCCATGTAGGGGAAGGTAAAAAGGATTTCCTTACTGAGGAAGCAGTGGAAGATATGTCTAGTCACTTTGGCTGCTGTAGAAAAGAGAGAGCACACTTTCCTTTGAAGACAGGAACACGCTAAGGGGCATAACAATATGCAGATAAAGGCAGGGGGAGAAGACTAAACCAATCTCAATATGAGTATTGGGGGGATGGCAACTGGCTAATGGCTTGTGTGAAGGATACTATTTGTAACTATAATGTTGCAATATACACAGCTCTGGCTGCTTCAGAGCAGGAAAAACATGCAACTTAGCTTGGGAAGGCTGGCAGCCTGAGAGGCCAATCTCACTTCTCCCAATTCTATCCAAAGTCATGGAAAAATGTGTCCACTCCCAATTAAGCGATTACTATACCAAGACAAATTTCCCTAGCCAATTCCAATCTGGCTTTCGTCCCAAACACTCCACCGTAACTACCCTGCTAAAAGTTTGCAATGAAATCCAGTGTGGAATGGAACGGGGACAACTCACTGGTGCAGTATTCCTAGATTTTGCAAAGGCTTTTGATACAGTTGATCATGCTATCCTGCTTAACAAACGCCAGAGCTCTGGAATAGGGAAGCATGCTTTAAACTGGTTTCAGTCCCACCTATCAGGTAGATCCCAACATGTGTTCATCTCAGGCTCTAACTCCAACCCCCTGGATATCACCTGTGGTGTCCCGCAAGGCTCTGTTCTGGGGCCCCTACTCTTCTCAGTGTTCATTAATGATCTTCCCACAGTTTGTAAGGAAGCCTGATACACATGTATGCAGATGACACAATCCTATATGCACACACCCATAGCCTCTCTGACCTTCAACACATACTTCAGTCTGACTTTTTGAGACTCGAAAACTGGATTTCCCAAAACAAACTGTTTTTAAACACTGACAAGACTGTAACAATGGTATTTGGGACCAAGACTAAATTTTTAATTCCAGTGACTGAGCTCCAGATTAGAACCAACGCTAACTCCACCCTAAACCCTGTCACTAGTTTTAAATACCTGGGCTTATGGTTTGACTCCCACTTAACATTCAGGATGCACATTGATACCACGACAACCAAGACCTATGCCAAATTAGGGGTACTTTACAGGAACAAATCCTCCCTAAGTCTCCTGCTCAGAAAGCGTATCTCACAGCAGATGCTAATGCCAATTATTGACTATGGAGACATAGTATATGGCTCGGCACCTCAAACCCACCTTAGAAAACTTGACACCCTCTACAATTCAATTTATCGTTTTGTTCTCCAATGCAACTACAACACACATCACTGCGAAATGCTCAAAGAACTAGATTGGTCAATACTCGAGTCTAGGTGCAAAGTTCACCTTTCCTGTCTTGCCTTTAAATTCTTTATGGGCAAGCTACCCAGCTATCTGAACAAGCTCCTCACCCATACCACATGCAGCACTTATCTCCTGAGATCAGACTCCAAAAGACTGTTCATGGTCCCAAAGCTCAACAAAGTATCCGGCCGTTCCTCCATCTCTTACTGTGCACCCCAAAACTGGAACAACCTTCCAGAGACTCTCACATCCAACACCAGTTTAAGTTCTTTCCAATCTAAGGCTATCTCACATTTTAATCTGGTCTGTAACTGTTTCATACACCTATAATATATATTTTCTTTAACTGTGCATGCAATGTCTTGTATATAATGTATACCCTGTTCATTTATGTAACTGTATTTGTAACCATGTATTACTTGTCTTAACTCTGTGCCCAGGACATACTTGAAAACGAGAGGTAACTCTCAATGTATTACGTCCTGGTAAAACATTTTATAAATAATATCTAACCTACAATGTGGAACATTTAAAATACAATAACAATGTATTGTCGTCCATGTTCACATAACGTGGTGCCGGCCGGTACCACTGGCTCCAAGATCCCCTTTGGCAAGAGATGCCGGGTGGGTGCACCAGTCAGGATGGGTGGGTGCTCCACAATGTCTTTAGGAGTCCATAAAACAGGTGACCAGTTCTTACTTGCTGGAATCCGATTTAGACATTAGAAGGATGGTCTCTGTAATGGGCCTGACAAAGGTTTTCACAGTTCCTTGTTTGGTGACTCTTACACCGACCTTGTGGACCCTTTCATCCACACTTGGGATGGTCTTAATGATAAGACCCATAGGCTACTCGTTCCGTGCTACCTGTTTATCTTTTAACAAGACAACGTCTCTTACTTTGATGTCTTGTTTGACAGATTGCCATTTGGGGAGTTCCTGGAGTGTTTTTATGACACTGTCACTGACGACATGAGACAAGTATCTGGAGTTATATACAGCGTATGAGTTGCAATTTCAGTAATGTACTTCCCATGTGAGCTTGAAATGATTACACACAACCCCACTCTCTTGCCTAGACTCATACCATGATAATGGATGCTACAGGCAGGAATTACTTGTGTCTGCAAAAGCTGTATAACAAACATGTATTATAGCCTGTTATTTGCCAGATATAAAATGTAAGTGGAATTACAGTTAGATAGTTTTTATGTTTTTGAGCAGAGTTCATGTTCTGTATTTATGGGGGAGGGAATTATTTCCCTACCACTCTTCCTAATGAAAATACATGTATTCTTCCATGTACAGTGAAGCCCTAGCCACAAAAGCTTTTCCCATAGCAGAAAATATTGTTAAGGTATACTGCTTTCACATCCGACCCTCTATACGCAGCATAATACTTATTGGTGTGTAGAGATCAGTGGTGTAATAAGCTTATGGAGCTGGAAGTGCATTGAAATACTCTGTACACTGCTCATTTTTGGAAGGATTTAAAATTAAATATTACCACCCTAGAAAGTGAACTATATTTTAATTAACCTTTATTAAAACTGAAACCGGAGTGTCAATCAATTTTTAACAATATGCTGTACAGTATGTAGCGACAGATGTGAGGGACGGGATGAGATGGGATGGGATGGGACGGGACGGGGGAGGGGAGGGCACACACCAGAGATAAGGGGGGAGGCATGGGAGACATGGGGGGAGACATGAGAGACAAGGGGGGAGGCATTAGAGGGCATGAGACTACTTACCTCTGTGCAGAAAAGGAAGGGCGGGCTTGACTGCTCAGCTCATATAAACGTCACATTGGTCTACTACAGACAATCACATTGGGGATATAGTTTCCACAATCTGATTGGCTGAAGTACCACGTGAGGCAGTCATTTTAGCTTTAGTGATGTCATGTTAAAGGGAAAGGCAGCACAGCCATTCTGATTGGCTGGCTTCACTTCCTTTACATGACGTCACTTCCCAAAAAGAGCACATGATTCCCACAGCCAATCACTGGTGTGAGAACCATTTGCCAATCAAATGTAATGTCACAGGCCATATTTAAGGCCGTGACGGCTCATTTGAGCTCAAGAAGCCTGCAAGGCAACATCGTGGATCTAACATGGGATTGGATTGACAGATGAAGAAATAAGATAAAGAAACAAGATAAGAAAAGAAAGAAATGGTCACAGATGAAGAAAGAAGATGGGGATACCAGATGAAAGAAAGAAGAATTTTGTTACCTGGTTTGGATCTTCAACGTGGATGGCGTCGAATTGTGTTCCGTGACGTCACCGAAGGAGAGCTTGCTGATTCCCCGGAATTCGGAGGGCCAACGCTTCTAAAGGTAAGATCAATATTAAATGTATGTAATTTTATTTTTACAGGTTTTTGGATTGTATTTTTGTATTTTTATGTTTTTTAATGCCCATTGACTGCTAATGTATTAATCTGTACCTGTTTATGGTACAGATGAATACTGTGGTTGTCAAAATGCATTTTTTGGCAAATGCATTTCTTCTATTGACTGTTATATTTTCTATGTATGTTTATTGTTTTGATTAAATTGTTAATGGCTTGTTTTGATTTGTATTTTTTTACAAATTGTTTAGCGTTTTTATTTAATGATGTAATTTGTTGGCTAATGGTTAAATTTATGTGTTTGCCTAGTGGATGTATTAATTAATTGATGTGTTGGTTACTGCTTTTACAGTATACTGTTGTGATGGCTTGTGTTGATTTCTATTTTTTTACAGACTGTTGGGTGTTTTTATTTAATGATGTACTGTATTTTGTTGGCTAATGGTTTAATTTATGTGTTGCCTAGTAGATGTATTAATTAATTGATGTGTTGGCTACTGCTTTTATATATGGAATCTATTGTTTGGTTAGCGGTGTGAATTCTTTAATTGATTGTCTAGTGGTGTGATAATATTTAATTGATTGGCTAGTGGTTTTATTTCTTTAATTGATTGGGTGCTAGTGGCTTTATTTATGTAATTGATTGATTGCCTATTGCTTTTAAAGTTACAGTTTGGGGGTTTAGGTGCTTGTTGTATACTGTTGGTTTTATTATTGTGTATTTTGGATAGTCAGGCTTTTGTATTAGAGTGACCATTGACTGCTATAGTACAGTACCTTATCATGCCCATATTATATGGGTATGATGAACTACTATAACAATCAATGGGTACAAGGTGGGTATAGTGGGTCAGGGGTGAGTGATTAGGCCTCCAGGGTGGGTAGCGGGCCAGGGTGATTTAACCCCTTAATTACTATAGCGGGTTTTAGCCGCAAAGGTGATTAAGGGGCTAGGGGCCATTAGAATGTATTTTGCTATGTTTTTTTTCTGGCAACGGAGGACATGGACCTGCAGTAAGCTGACGAGGATGCCCTTCATATTGCCAGGGGTAAGTAGAAGGGTTTAATTTACTTTATTTATGCTGCATGGCTAATGTTGTGTTTAATAATGGGCAAATAATCTATTATCCATATCTGGATAATAGTTATTTTGCCCGTTACTGAACTGTATGTGTTTGGTGGGGATGTATTTATTGAAATGTAGGCCATGTTTATTTTTTTAAATACAGAAATAGTTCTGCAGGCCTGTGAGGACCCCCGGACACCGCCGAGGCCCCCTAGGCGCCCACGGGGACCACCTGAGGACCCACGGGGGACACCTGCAGGGAAGAACCGGGGCCCCAGACCTATGGGGGCCCTGGGCAACCTCAGGGACCACTTGAGGGCCCCCAGACATCAGACACCCATGGGAACAACCTGAGGGCCCCCAGACCCCCGTGGGAACCGCTCGAGGGCCCCCAGACACCCACAGGGACCACCCATTAATCCTATTGGGGCCTCTGGGGACTGCGGGGACCACCTGGAGGCCACAGAGCCTATATGGGGACCACTAGTAGGCCCCCAGACACCCGTGGGGGCCCACACTGTGAGGCCTGTGGACACCCACTGGCCTGTGGTATTAATCCTGTATTTATAAATAAATATTGGTATTACAGTATGTGGGGTCACGGGGTGGGTTGTGGGTTGTGTATTTGTGCTCCCTACATATTTAATTTGAAACATTACAGTAATGTATCAGGGGGTCTCTGGAGCTGAACCGCATTGATTTCAAGTTCGGGGACCCCCTGCTTCCCGAGATACAGGCTGCATTATGGGGTGCTGGTATCTCCTATGCAGGGAAATTTCTTGCGTCACTTGATCGGGACTTTCAATACATAGGAGATACAGGCCCCGTTATGGGGGGCCAGTATCTCGGGTAGTAGGGCACCCCGGACTTGAAATCAATGCGGTTCAGCTCCGGAGACCCCCTACTACATTACGGTAATGTTTAAAATTAAATAAAACCCCCATGATCGCCTGTGAGAGGCAAGCAGTAGAGTTACTGATTCAGCCTCTCTCTTACTGCACGTCTATTACAGAAAGGCAGACCCCGGTAGGACTCACACAGCAGGGACCCCTTCTGTGTTAATCTGATGGGCCATTATAGTCTGCCCCGGCAAAACTAGTGAGGATCACGGGGAAATCTCGACATTCATTTCGAGATTTGTTCGACTAACGGCCGCTGCATTGGTAACGCTTGTTAAGTGCACTTTCCAAGCGATATTGCATGTGTACCTATTCAGAGAGCTTCGATAACGTCAAAATCACGTGGAAATAGCTTTTCAGACAAGCCGCTTGGTAGCTCAAAAAATGCTGAAACTCACATTTTTTGCCAGGAACTGTTCCTCAGGTAGCTTTGATATGCACATTGCTCCTTAAACTCGCATTTGTTTTTCCCACAACCTAAAGCATGATCAGATCGCATTCGAAATGTGCATCTGATGGAGTATAATTTATTTTTACTACATAGGATTGATGCCGTGGGACTGCTTCAATCGTATGTAATAAAATTATTTTACAGCCAGCTTCATTACCTTAGTGGCTAACCACTAAGATAATGAAGATATTAAATAGCAGTACCTGATTTGTTGTATTGTATTGTATTGTATGTCTTTATTTATATAGCGCCATTAATGTACATAGCGCTTCACAGTAGTAATACATGTGGTAATCAAATAAATAACAAATAATATAAATAACAGATCATGGGAATAAGTGCTTTAGACATAAACGTAACATTAAGGAAGAGGAGTCCCTGCCCCGAGGAGCTTACAGTCTAATTGGTAAGTAGGGAGAACGTACAGAGACAGTAGGAGGGAGTTCTGGTAAGTGCGTCTGCAGGGGGCCAAGCTTTATGTATCATGTGTTCAGAATATTCACAGTGCTATTCATATGCTTCTTTAAGCAAGTGTGTCTTAAGGTGGGTCTTAAAGGTGGATAGAGAGGGTGCTAGTCGGGTCTGAGGGGAAGGGCATTCCAGAGGTGTGGGGCAGTCAGTGAAAAAGGTTTAAGGCGGGAGAGGGCTTTAGATACAAAGGGGGTAGAAAGAAGACATCCTTGAGCAGAACGCAAGAGTCGGGATGGTGCATAGCGAGAAATTAGGGCTGAGATGTAAGGAGGGGCAGAAGAGTGTAAAGCTTTAAAAGTGAGGAGAAGAATGGAGTGTGAGATGCGGGATTTGATCGGAAGCCAGGAGAGGGATTTCATGAGGGGAGATGCTGAGACAGATCTACAGTAGGAAAGAGTAGAGTGATTCTGGCAGCAGCATTTAGGATAGATTGTAGGGGAGACAGGTGAGAGGCAGGAAGGCCGGACAGCAGGAGGTTACAGTAATCAAGACGGGAGCGAATGAGGGCCTGAGTCAGAGTTTTAGCAGTCGAGCAACAGAAGAAAGGGCGTATCTTTGTTATATAGCGGAGGAAAAAGCGACAAGTTTTAGAAATGTTTTGAATGTGAGGGGCGAATGTGAGAGAGGAGTCGAGTGTGACCCCTAGGCAGCGTGCTTGGGCTACTGGGTGAATGATCGTAGTTCCAACAGTAATGTGGAAGGAGGTAGCAGGGCCAGGTTTGGGAGGAAGTATGAGGAGCTCTGTTTTAGCCATGTTGAGTTTAAGGCGGCGGAGGGCCATCCAGGATGATATAGCAGAGAGACATTCAGAAACTTTGGTTTGTACAGCAGGTGTAAGGTCGGGTGTTGAAAAGTATATTTGTGTGTCGTCAGCATAGAGGTGATATTTAAACCCAAAAGATGTTATTAGGTCACCTAGAGAGAGTGTGTACAGAGAAAAGAGAAGAGGTCCCAGGACAGAGCCCTGGGGTACCCCCACAGAGAGATCAATAGAGGAGGAGGTGTTAGCAGAAGAGACACTGAAAGTACGATGGGAGAGGTAGGATGAGATCAAGGATAGAGCTTTGTTCCGAATACCAAGAGTATGGAGAATATGAAGGAGAAGAGGGTGGTCCACGGTGTCAAATGCTGCAGAGAGGTCGAGTAATATGAGCAGAGTGTAATGACCTCTGCCTTTGGCAGCATGGAGGTCGTCAGTTATTTTAGTGAGGGCTGTTTCCGTGGAGTGAGCAGTGCGGAAGCCAGATTGTAGAAGGTCTAGGAGAGAATAGGTGTTGAGAAATGGAGCAAGCGAGAGAATACAAGACATTCAAGGAGTTTAGAGGCAAAAGGCAGGAGGGAGACAGGTCGATAGTTAGAAAGACAGGTAGGGTCAATCTTGCTGTTTGTGAGTAATGGTATGCCTGTTGCATGTTTGAAGGAGGATGGAAAGGTTCCAGAGCAGAGGGAGGAGTTAAAAATGTGTGTGAGCGTAGGGATTATAGTAGGAGCAAGAGGTTTTAGGAGATGGGACGGAATGGGGTCAAGAGGGCAAGTGGTAGAGGGAGAAGAGGCGATCAACACTGACACATCCTCCTCTGAGACAGTGGAAAAAGAGTCAAGGAAGGCAGGAGGAGAATTGGGAAGAGGTGTAGGATGGGAGGCAGAAACAGAGGGGATGTTCTGCCATATGGATTCCACCTTTTCCTTCAAATAGTCAGCAAAGTCCTGAGCGGAGATGGAGGAAGGAGAGGCAGCTGACGGTGGTTTGAGTAGAGTATCAAAGACAGAGAACAGTCGGCGTGGGTTAGACTTGTGCATCTTGATTAGTGCAGAAAAGTAGGCTTGTTTAGCTTGCGAGAGGGCAAAGTTGAAATAGGATAGCATAAATTTGTAGTGAATGAAGTCTGCGAGAGTGTGAGACTTCCTCCAGAGGCGTTCAGAGGAACGAGTGGAGGAACGCAGCATGCCTGTGTGGGAATTTAGCCAGGGTCTAGGGTTAGAAGGGCGAGTGCGACAGAGAGAAAGCGGGGCATGTAGATCAAGAGACGAGGACAAGACAGAGTTGTAGTTCTTGACCAGGTTGTCGTGGTCTGTAGCAGAGCTCATAGAGGAGAGGGAGCGTAAAGTGGATACAAAGTCAGGTAAGTGAATAGAGCGCAGGTTTCTGCAGAACCGGGGGGTAGATGGAGGTGGAGAAGGGGAAAAGCGAGATAGAGAGAATGAGATGAGATGATGGTCAGAGAGAGGAAAAGGGGAAATGGAGAAATCGGAGAGAGAGAGAATTTCTTAGTGAAAACCAGGTCTAAGTAGTGGCCATCCTTGTGGGTGCTGGCTGCAGTCCACTGTTGAAGGCCAAAAGAAGAGGTTGAGAAAGAAAGCGGGAAGCCCAAGGGAGAGAGGGGTCATCAATGTGGCAATTGAAGTCCCCAAGGAGAAGAACAGTGGAGTCTGAGGAGAGGAAGAAATAGAGCCAAGATTCAAAGTGAGAGAGAAAGGCAGAAGGGGGATGAGTAGAGGTAGGTGGGCGATAGATGACCGCCACATGGACAGGGAGAGGAGAGAAAATCTGGACAGTGTGAGCCTCAAAGGAGGGAAAAGCAAGAGAGGGATGAATAGGAAGGGTTCGGTAACGACAGAGAGAGGAGAGCAGGAGCCCCATGCCTCCACCCCTGCCATCAGTGTGCGGAGTGTGGGAGACGGAAAGGCCACCATAGGAGAGGGCAGCTTCCAGAGCAGAGTTAGACTGAGTGAGCCAGGTCTCAGTTATAGCAAATAGGAGCAGAGAGTGAGAGATAAAAAAGTCATGTACAGAGAGGAACTTGTTAGAAAGGGAGCGAGCATTCCAAAGGGCACAGGAGAAAGGGAGAGAGGAGGGAGGGTGGCAGGGGATGGGTATGAGGTTGGAGGGGTTGACACCAGAAGGAGTAGAGTTTGCAATTGGCAGGCGAGGACGAGCGCATGTAGGAATAAGACAGGGACCAGGATTGGGAGAAATATCCCCAGAAGCAAGGAGGAGAAGCATGGATAGATAGAGGATGTGTGAGGATGATTTGTAGGGGTGTTTTTTAGTGCAGGGGATATAGCTGTGTGGTGTCATAGGACGCAGGTGAGAAAGGAGTTCATGTGAACAGAGAAGTGGTGAAGGAAGGAGAGATGGAGATATATGAATGGAGTTAGAAACATACTGATGCTGGTAAAAAGAAGTGCATAATTTGAGAAGAAGTGAAGGCACAGCAAATATAAATGGTAAAGGCAGCATCACAGCAGTAATGATGCAGTCTGGTATAGATGATACCAGGTGGTGGGTGAAGCTTGTAGTTGCCCCAGGTCGGGTGTTTAGGCCTTTCCGTGAGGGTTAAGCTAGGGGTTCCCCTCAGAGAACTAGAGGCATCCCAAGGTGTTCCCCAAGTATACAGCTGTGACGCGGTTACCGGAAGTGACGTCAGGGACCCAGACGGATGCGGAAGACATCACCGGCGTGTAGCAGAACAACGGAGCGGTGAGATCGCGAATCACAACAACCCCTTGTATATTGCTACTCTGCCTGTATACCATCTCCTTCTTGTAAGCCTCCATTTGTGAGCTTTTATTGTGTTATAAATTCTTTGCGACCTGCACCGTGGTCTGCTTTCTCTTTTTTCGAGACTGCTGAGAATTTCTACCCTTATCATCCAGGGACATGAAGAGTACTGGCTAGCATACTGCTCTTGATTTTCTGCTCTATTGTCAGTAGACATTTCGGAGCCCCGCTTTTCACAAATTTCACTTACTGTGTTTAATATTGCATTATGTGATTTTTTTCTTTTTTATGGCTGCAACATCGCTCCCCTGGGATTTGGAGAGCTGTGTATATTTAGACTTCTGGAACAGTCTATACGAGAGGGTTGAATGACGTTGGTTTGCCTTTTATTTAACACTTATATCACCCCAATCTTTACACTTTTTGTGGTGAATCCTATTTTATTTTATTTAAGGTTGATATTTACACTCATCTATTCACTTATATATTATTGCACAGAGCACTTCTAGTGGGAAGGGTTAGAGTGCCATCCAGTTTTTTATGTAATACAAGAATATGTTTGTCCCTGAAATGGATGTCTGAGAATTAGCAGTGGTCACACTAGGTACTGCACAGGAATCAGAGAAAGATACACTGGTCTCTGAAGTGAGTATTTGAGAATCAGCAAGGGCTAAACAAGGTACTGCAAATGAATCAGAGAAAGTTATGCTTATCTCTGATGTGGGAGTCAGAGGAGCAACAATAGGTATACCAGATCCTGTGGAAACTTTGATGGCAAGAACCTTGGAAACAAAGATGGGTTTATCCAACATTGCATGGAACCCAGCAGTAGGGGTACTTTTCATGGAACAATCAGAACTAGTTATATTTAACCAGGAAGGGCATTGGTGAAAGGTCTGCTTGTCACTGAAGTGGGTGTCTGAGAATCCACAGTAGGTATACCAGATACTATGGGAACATTTGTGGCAATAGCGTTAGAAACAGTCAAAGGAAACTCCGACATTGCAGGCGAATCAGAGAAAGTTGATTTTAAAGCAGGAGTTTTAGCATTAATAATAGGTAATGTACATACATACATACATACATACATACAGGGACAAGCAATGGTTGTTTTGCGAAATGGTTGCTTTTATGTATTTTAAATGTATTTTGCTTATTTGTTTACAAATGTTTAGCCTATTTTTTTATTTTTTATTTAGTACGATGGCATTTTTAGTGGTTTTTTAATTGTTTATTTTAGAGGCGGGGGTTGATGTTTGCTTTTTAATAGTGGCTTCTTTTTGGTATTTTTATTTTGTCTGATGGTGTTTATTTGAAGATTTATTTTATTTATTCATGGTTTTGTTTTGATGTTTTAATTGTTATTTCGGGTTTTTATTTTGGAATGGATTAATTGATTTGTTGTAATTTTGTTCTGTTTAGTTCTTTATATGTTTTAATTTTCTGATTGTTTTGATTGCATTGGATCTTGTTTGTGATTGTATTTTTTAGGTTGTCCATTGACTGGCATAGTGTTAAATGATGCCCATATTATATGGGCATGATGTACCCACTGTGCCATTCAATTGTTTTATTGGCCTTTGTTGTCTATTTAGTTGGCTATGCAATGTGTGTTATTTTGCAATGTAATGTGTTTTATTTTTCAATGTAATGTGTTTTATTTGGGCCTGTTTTTTTATTCCTTCGCCATTTCTTGCTATAGTGGTATGAGCATGATAACCACTGTACCAATAAATGGGTGACGGGTGGGGGTAGTTGCCTGGGGTGGGTGGTTATGCCTCCTGGGTGGGTAGTGGCAGAGGGTGGGTTAACCCCTTAATTACTATAGCGGTTACTAACCGCTAAGGTGATTTAGGGGTTAAGGGAAATTAGATTATCTTTTTTTTATGTACTGTTTTGTTTGTGGCAACGGAGGACATGGACGGTGATGAGGATGAGGATGGTCTTTATCGTGGCAGCCTGGCAGGGGTGAGTGCAAAATTTAATTATTTTATTTATGCTGCTTAATGTTGTATTTTAAATGGACAAATGCACTATTATCCATATCTGGATAATATTAATTTTGGCCATTATTGTACTGTATGTGTTAGGGGGTGGGGAGGTGTATTTATTTAAAAGTATTGTTTTTGGAGGGGGGCACAGGATTGGTACTGCAGGTCAGCGGGGACCCCCAGACACAAAATAATTGGACACTGACACAATTTTCATAATTTTGACTCTGTACGCCACCACAATTGATTTAAAATTAAACAACCGAGATGCAATAGAAGTGCAGACTCTCAGCTTTAATTCAAGGGGTTGAACAAAAATATCGTATGAAACGTTTAGGAATTGCAACCATTTTCATACACTTATTTCAGGGGCTCAAATGTAATTGGACAAATTAACACAATCATAAATAAAATGTTCATTTTTAATACTTTGTCGAGAATCATTTGCAGGCAATGACTGCTTGAAGTCTGAAACACATGGACATTACCAAACGCTGGGTTTCCTCCTTTGTGATGCTTTGCCAGGCCTTTACTGCAGCTGTCTTCAGTTGTTTGTTCGTGGGTCTTTCTGCCTTAAGTTTTGTCTTCAGTAAGTGAAATGCATGCTCGATCGGGTTGACATCAGGTGATTGACTCGGCCATTGCAGAATATTCCACTTCTTTGCCTTAAAAAACTCCTGGGTTGCTTTCGCAGTATGTTTTGGGTCATTGTCCATCTGTAAAGTGAAGCGCCGTCCAATCAACTTCACTGAATTTGTCTGAATCTGAGCAGACAATATATCCCTATACACTTCAGAATTCATCTGGCTGCTTCTGTTTTCTGTCACATCATCAATAAACACTAGTGACCCAGTGTTATTGTAAGTCATGCATGCCCATGCCATCACACTACCTCTACCGTGTTTTACAGATTATGTGGTATGCTTCGGATCATGAGCCGTTCCAAGCCTTCTCCATACTTTTTTCTTCCCATCATTCTGGTACAGGTTGATCTTAGTTTCATCTGTCCAAAGAATGCTGTTCCACAACTGGGCTGGCTTTTTTAGATATTGTTTGTCAAAGTCTAATCTTGAGGCTTATGAATGGTTTGCACCTTGTGGTGAACCCTCTGTATTTGCTCTCGTGAAGTCTTCTCTTTATGGTAGACTTGGATAATGATATGCCTACCTCCTTTTTTTTTGCAGCATAAGGATGCCCTGTTTCACTTTCATTGAGAGCTCCTTTGACCGCATGTTGTGGGTTCACAGCAACAGCTTCCAAATGCGAATGCCACACCTGGAATCAACTCCAGACCTTTTACCTGCTTAATTGATGATGAAATAACGAAGGAATAGCCCACACCTGTCCATGAAACAGCTTTTAAGTCAATTGTCCAATTACATTTGGTCCCTTGAAAAAGAGGAGGCTACATATTAAAGAGATGTAATTCCTAAACCCATCCTCCAATTTGGATGTGAATACCCTCACATTAAAGCTGATAGACTGCACTTTAAGCCCATATTCATTATTTAACCGTAACTTGAATTTATTTTGGTACACAGCCGAAATAACAAAACTTGTATCAGTGTCGAATTATTTCCGGACCTAACTGTATGTGAACAATTTCCTGCAAAACTGGCATTTGTCAAGAGATAGTTTCAATTCACGGTTTCTCAATCAGTCCAGCACTTTCATCAGATGAGCCTCATGTTCCTCTAATATCCTCCTGAACACTATAAGGGTATCTAGGTACACTTGTACCTCCAACAGATTCATATCCCCCACCATTTAGCCTCTGAAAAGTGGCAGGCGCCACTGTCACTTTTTAGGGCATACGTTTGAGATAGTAGAACCCCAGGGGGCATATTCTCCTTGTCTAATGCATGGAGATCTGGTAGTAACCACTTAGAAGGTTGAAGACCAACAACCACTTGCTTCTGGTGAGGCATTCCAATGCATCTTCTGTTTTGGGCAAAGGATACTGGTCCAGGGTAGTCTGTTTAGTCAACGTACGGTAATCTATACACATCAGCTTGCTCCATTCTTCTCTTCATTTATGGCCATGTCATTGACTGTGTCAGGGATCCCAGTTACTAAAATGGTTTAATCACATTCTAGGCCTTCCCTTGGACACCAGTCACTTAAAATGGCAGCATTCATTGCGGCTAGATACTTTTTATAAACAGCAGGGGGTGCTGTGGGGTGCACGTCTCCTTGGTTAAGACAAGAACATTCCAGAACAATCTAGGGCTGAGCAGGGGAAAATGCATATTTTGTTGTCTGACCTTTACTGTTAATCAGGGGAGGGTTTTTGTATTATATACACCAAAAATCTCATGAGTGCCTCCAATGTAACCCCTCTTCATCTCCTCATATGTATTAATATTATATCCTAGAATGGGGGCCTGAGTCCACCTCCCCTCTACCTGAGATAGAATAAACAGCTGGCGGGAAACCAGGCTGGGATCAGACAATGCAGAAGGACATATACTTTATGAATAACAGTACTTTAGAAGTAGAGAACACAGAAATCACAAACAGTGGCCCACAGAATCAGAGGACCATGAACAATACTTATGGCAATGGTACAGAAGGAACAGTAATGTACCCTGCTGCACAATTGTTCCACAGTGTCTCTTACTCAGTCCTGATGGCTATCTGATGGGACACTGTTGGTGCTGGTACATCATTGGAGCTCATGTAGAGGTGTATGTGTTAACAGTTGCAGGCCTGGCACTTTGCAAATAATGGCAGTAGCTGTGTAGTTTGAAAGGATACTGATGTGTTGCAGGGACAATCCCCTGGATGCATTTCAACTTGGTCTACTCACAGCTTCAGAACCCCAGCTTCCTCCATTTCCCTTTCATCAGATGATGTACTCGCCTGGATTATATCCGATGTCTCCGGTACATGGTGTTCTGCCAGACTAGGAAGGCTCTGCTGCCGTGTTCTCACTCACTGGGCTCCTCTGGACATGTACTGCTGCGGCCGAGTTTATTCGAGCATTTGCCCGTTCTCGGCCGCAGCAGTAACCTGGCGCGCGCCGGAGGGTGCCGGGCGCACGCCGAAGCAGCGGAAGAGCGCCCTCCGATCGGGGCGCTCTCCCTCCCGCTGCCGGGTCCGTCGGGTCCCCCGGAACCCCCTGCCGCCGTCCCCCACATCGCGGGACACCAGGGCTCCCTCGGGGAGCCCTGGACGCGCGTGCAGGGGGCGCTGACACCCGATGACGCGTGACCGCGCATCGGTGACGCACGGCACGCCGAGGGAGTGGGGCTAGCAAGCCGGGGCATCCCCCGGCTTGCGGAACTAACCCTGCTCGGATTAAGTGTGTCGGTAGTGTATTCTCCCTCTGACTCTTTGTGGGTCTCTCCTGCTTGCTCAGGTGCTCCTCAACCTATATATCTCTCCATTCCTCCTCCTGTGTCCTATGACCTCAGTCCTTTTCTTGGCCATTGGCCAGAGGGTATGTCCATCACTATACTTATGTGTTTTCGTAGGGGTATTACATATCTTCAACATACTTTAGTAACACTTTGCAGCTTATATGTGACACAATGTACTGCTACTGATTGGCATCCTTTTGATCTTTTTTTATGCTAATCCCTTAAAGTACCAATCCACGTTCTCACTATTTTTTTAGTTTTTCCCCCCTTACCTGAACTGAGAGGTCCCCTGGAGCTAGTCCGTGGTCTCCTAACCTTTCCATGTGACTATGGGTTTGTATCCATTGGGCAATAATACTTGCCCGAGGGTCACAAAATGACTGTGGGGTCAGGCTTCCTCTGGAAGCCAATTAAAACCGGCAATATCATTAGGGGATCACATTGCGACTTTCTGTTGGCGACCATGTTTGTCGTTTTTCAAGAAACTAAAAAAACTTAAATGTACATTTTTCTGGGATCCAGGCGGCTCCCAGAAGTGGGGCAGACCTGCGCCAACAGACTCCTTAGTTCAGGCTTGGAAAAGGTCATTTTTGGGGGGGATTGTTGCTTTAACGGCACCGATCATTATAACAGCCCCATCCGTCCCAAGGCCTACAAGTCATTTTCTATTTCTCCAAATCTAAACCTAATTTTCTAAACACATTGTCAATACTGTTGAGATAACCTGAAGCTGTGCTATTTTGCAGAGTAGAGATTACTAAAAATTATTATTTTACATTGTTATACTTTAAGTGTCTTGTTGTCACGGCTGTGCTCGCCACAAACCTGGGTCGGACCGCGTGGCTGAGGTGAGGTTGTAAAAGCACCGACCTTAGACCGCGCAGGCTGATCCGCATTGCGCAGTTCGTAGTCATACGTAGCAGGATCAGGATAGGAGAAGACAGCATCGTCGGTGGACACGCCAGGGTCAGGACTGGAGACATCAGGGTAAACGTTGTTCAAGCAGGAGTTCGGCAACAGGTAGTCAGGAGAGCCCCGCTTCAGCTTAGGAGCGCGGGAGTGGCTTCTGCGCGTACGGCGACCATGGCCCATGGTACTGGTCTCAGGAGGTGGTAGACAGACCAGAGTAGCACACCGCCTAGCTGCACTGGTAAACCAGTGCTTCAGCGCAAGAGTCCTGAGCGGGCTGGGAAATCCTCCATTTCAGCGCAGGAACCAGGACACGGCCTCTGCAATAGGGAAAGACCAGCAGGCCCCAGGAACCAGGAAGCTGAAGAAACACAGGGGAAACCTCCGCTTCAGCACAGGCGACAGGAACAGACCGCTGTGTGAATATAGCAGCCGGTCACAGTAAACAAGGAGCTGAAGTAACAAGGAGAGTACTCAGCTTCAGCACAGGAAACAGGAACTGACCGCTGCATGAGACTAGCAGCCGGTCACAGGAACCAGGGAGCTGAAGACAACAAGGAGAGTACTCCGCTTCAGCACAGGAACAGACCGCTGCGTGACACTAGCAGCCGGTCTCAGGAACCAAGGAGACAGACAAGACAAGGCTTGTGGCAGAACACAGCGACATCCAGGAAGGACTATGCTCGGCAGGGAGCATTGTGGGAAAGCAGTACTTAAAGGTCAGAGAACCAATGGCAGAAGGGGCGTGTGGCAGTATTGCTTTGGTGAGTGAATCCAGGCTGCAGTAAATATCAGGGGAAGTGTTCCAGGACTGCACATGTCTGCAAGGTAAGGCAACCAGTAAACCGAGGAGCGGATTCCTTACACTTGTAAAATTTGTCCTCAGTAGTACACCTTTCAGTTGAACCATCTAATATTGAACTCTTGACATCTGCCACAATATCTTCACATATGTAATTTGTTTACAAATTCTTTACATTGCTTATGGCTGGTATACTTTTACTTCAACATTGATTTTAGATGCCAACTCAATTAAGATTCCCATATCTCTGAGTGGCTTGTTATTTGAGCAACGTACTGTGCCACACTCAACCATGTCTTAAGATAGTGAAACATCTTCTCATCCTTTCTTTTTTAGTTTTAACAAAGATGAGTATTTTCTGTTTTTTTTCCGGCTTTTAGTGCCTCAACACATTTGAGATGGGGCCCCAAATACATTATGAAATCTAAAGGTTTCCTGAAGGAAGGGCTCCTTGAATTTTTGGGTTGGATCACAATGCAATGGGAAGCCACCAAACTTCTGTCCTTGTCCCTAACTACTTGTTTTGACCACGGGGAGCCTGGAAGGAAGGCTGGGGGAAAAACATACCTGGGATGAGTAGAAATTCAGGGGAGATGAGTGCTATAATTTTTTTTTAATCAGGTTTGACTGATCCTGGTTAGAATAGTGAGTTTATTAGCTAGTCCGGGGACCGCTTGCTTAGTAAAGCACCTGCTTAGGCACAACAGGTGGTACAGCTGTCAATCATCACAGGTGTATCTTTGTAATAACATTATGATTTAGTCAATTGTTTTTTTTATTTCTAACAAGTATTTATTGTATGCTTTAAAGTTTTTTGTTGTATCGTGTATATCCTGGCATTACCCGAGATGGTTCCTTTCCAGCACACATGCTCATTCTTCCATGTTATAATTGGTGCATTTTCTATATCCGTTGCAGTCCCAATACATTTCATGACTTAGAAGAAACCACAGAGCAAAAAAGACAGGGAAAATAGAAAATAATATTATGGAAGAGAAAGCAATTCACAGACAAAAAAAATACTTTGTGTACTGTGTAGCATTGTAATGACTGCAGGGTACTGAAGGTTATTAGGCCTCTAGAGCCTTATTATTAGACGCGAAGTAAAATAGAAACAGGATCCAAGTAATAGGTACTGTAATACTCAGGATTTATTCAGATATATTATAGGATGTTGAATACGTGCTTTAAAATCTACAAGATTTTCTTGTGTTGGTGATCTGCATGTGTCTATTGTGCACACTAGGTGGCGTATTTGATCTTTTGTATAAAAACAGATACGACTGAAAAATTAGCAGCACAATGTGTCTGAGTGGCATATTTTGAAGCTCTGGAGGCGTTCAAGATATGGTCGAATTGGACAGCTAGACGCCTTATATTATGATTATTTCCATTGATTATAGAAATGATTATTTCTATTGATTATACTGAATATAATCTAATATCAGATGCCAAACATACCATAACAAAGATTACATTTCATCATCTCTATGGAATATGCCAGTGATCCACGTGATACCATATCCAGGAAAGATGTATCGACACACTGATATGCTTAAAATCACAAATTTACACATTCTCTCCTCCAACTCTCCAACTCCCCTCCTAGCAGTTTTTCCATGTCATATTAATTACTCATCTGTCTCTTGGGTTTCTCGGTTTTTCTCCCTTACATCCTCCTATGGCTTTCACTAGTGGACTGCTTCCAGCACCCATAATGATGGCCACTTCGTAGCACTTGTCTTCACTAAAAACTGTTGTCTTTCTGACTTCTCTATCACCTTATTTCCATTCGTTGACCATCATCTAATCTCCTTTGCTGTCTACAATTTATCTTCCACTACTCTTCCTGTCTCCCCACACAATTCCAGGGACATGCAATCAATAGATCATTACATTCTAGAAAACTCCCTCAGCTATAAACTGTCTTCAGTAGCTTCTATTGACCATAACAATCTAGTCCCCACTAACAGCTCTATCTTTTCCAACTACCAGTACCAGCAAGCTTCCCTTCTTCTACACCACTCTCGCTGCTCAAACACTGTCTCAATACTCAGACATGTGTAGCACCTTGTTCCCCCACAGTGAGATCATATAGCTACCGGTGTATTCTGTTGCGGGTGCATACCTGTTAGGTAGAACAGAAGGCCTGAGATCTCCGTGATAGTATAGGGAGACATCAGGACAGGCTATCAATGATGGTTCATCGGTCAGCGCAGCGCCTCCAGCCCAGGAAGATCCTGGTGCAGCCAGGATGATCCTCAGGGGCAACTCTTCTTGGTTGTTCACACTCCAGACATCACACCAGAGAGGGTATAACTGGAGCTTATTAGGTTCAGCACATCAGTACATGTTCCATTCCCTGAAGACAGTACCCTGGTCATGAGGCCCCGAGCACCCCTCCCCACAAGGGCAAGGCCTCAGCCCACTCCTATCCAGGAGAGACTGTCTTCTGCTTCATCCACACAGGGAGATTAGCACAGAAATAACTCCCAGAACCCTTACTCTAACCTCTAGAGGGAAACCCCCTTATTCCCAGGGGAGTGGCTTGTAAGCCGGCCTCCTATCAGTCACAGGCCCCCCTTGTAATATAATGCTACTCCTGAACTATATTAGGTAACACACATATAACAATACAACCAAACCATGCAGGATTTGCTCCCAACACTGCCCACTCTTTACTGGGACATATATATATATATATATATATATATATATATATATATATATATATATATATATATATATATATATATGTAGCCGAATCCCCCTACCCTACCTCTGGTGTGAGGGATCTGTTTAATGGTTCCACTGAGCTCTACGCGATCGGGAGGTGGGGGCGGTCATGTTGCGAGTTGCGCATGCACAGTACGGTGAGGTGCGCATGCGCAGTGGAGGAGGCAGTGGCCATCTTAGTGTAGCTCTGCAGATGTAGCCACAGAATTACAAGTACCAGAATCCATAGAGGGAGGGACTGTACCACATGGGACTGCCCAGCCAATATGATTGTAGCTAGGGGGAAAACAGCACGCCAGTCCTGACAGAGGAGCCAAAGGAGAAGGTAGTGTCCAGGGAGCAGTGCTTCCTGGGCTAGGCCTAGCCTTGCCCCTAGGCCACGGTTAGGCCCTGAGACACCAGTAGAGGAGTGTTGCAGGGAAGGCCCCAGATAGGGACTCTTCCCTTTATTGTTATTTCTGCACCAGTGACCTGGACGGCCACGCGGTGCTCTGCGACCTGGGATCAGGTCGCAGATCTTCAGAGCATTCAGGTGAGACCCTCCAACTGGAGCTCACCCTGCGTGGCGGATCAGGACACTTAGGAGAGAGGGGATTTGTGTTGGAGGCCCTGCAGTGTGGAACCTGCTCCAACTCACTACGCCAACCAGCACCTGGGTACTAGAGCCCAGTAACTGTTTGTGCATAAACTATAATGTTAAAAGGGGACGATAGACAGCACTCTGATGGTGTTAAATATATGCAATTGCAGGGTGCACGGAACAAAAGGGGACCCTTATTCCGCTGTATAGTACTAACAAATCTACGTAAGTACCAGCACTCACTGTCTAATAGCTAAATGATGAAAACAGTTGTAATGCAGAATAAACATTTAATAATAAAATGAACCAGAAATAAATCAAATGTGTTTGCAGAAACCAGTATCACAAATGGGCATGTCACAAAGTGAGGGGGGGGGGGGGGGGGAGAAGGAAAAGGGGAAAAAACATGAAACATAAGGAATATACACAAAAAAAACGGAGAACGGAAAGTATGCTAGGGGGGCGACGTTTCGAGGGACTACCTCTTCATCTGGCCCATTCCCCCTGGTCCAAAAGGACCAAGAGGTACTTCCCTAAGCCTCCCTTCCCCTATACCTGGTCAAATCAGACACCCCTGAAAATAGCTAGTAAACATATAGTGTAAGCTAAATACAGCTAAACAGCTAATAGCAGGGCAGCAAGAATCCACTAATGGTACAGTTAAAGCTGAACACAGCTTGCAAGAAAGCAGCTTGCAAATGAGCACAAAGAGTCCACACAGTCAGTGAAAGGTTAATGAGAAAAATAAATGAAGTGGTCAAACCCTCAGTGGCTCTGCTCCTTCAGCTGCTCGTGTGGAGTGCCTTTGAAATGTAACCAACAACAGCAATTCCACAGCATATGAGAGATAGTTTTTTTTTTTTTTTTTACCAAGATAATTAATCTGTTGTACAAACAAAAAGAAAGCTTTGGAGCCACAATGCAAGGGTGGAATGACTGTGGGTCTGAATGACCTGTAGCCGGGCCAAAAAGTATTATGGAAATACAATATAGATCAGATGAGACCGTGTCTGTCTTAGATATTCACTGGTAGATCATGGGAAGAAGAGTATCGCATTGCAAGGGGAACTTGGTTTGTCGTCATTTGACCACTGACCTACTCCTTCAGCCCTAATTACTTAACTATAGACACTTTTAAACATGACATTTTCTGGTACAAAGGGTAAACATAATCATGTTTATAAATATTAAAGCAGCGAAACATGTGAAATCTTATGTTTCTGTTCAAAATAAATCAGTTCTGTATTATTAGAGAATAGTGACTGTTTTTAATTTTTTTATTATTCAACTCTTAAAGCTGCAGACCAATCAATAACTCTATTCTGTACTATGAGAAAATACTTGTAGCATTTTTTTAAAAACAACTCTGAATTACATTTTTAATGTATTATAATATAACAAGCATTTTTTGTTTCTATAGCAACCATTTACAAAGTCACATCCTCTTTTGAAACAAGCTCTGGCACACCCCTTTTTGAGCCCTGCCCCCTCTCTAGCAGTATACCAATTGTATCTAGTGACTGCCTGGTCACATTATCTTCCCCACAGAACTTTGCATCTTTGGTCCTCTTCTGCTGCACTGACAGCCATTTAGTGAACCCTTGAGTCGAATCTTGCAATCGATCGCAGGAGAACGGATCTATCAGCAACAAAGCTAATTACTTATCATTGTGTGGATTGTATTGATGCACATATTAAAGGGAAAATAAAATGTAAAAAAAAAAACCAGCAGCTTGGACTGCTGCTTCAATGTCATTTTTAATGAGTTTCAAATAGTAATGTACCGAGTACCGAGTAATTACCCGGTACCCGGCACTTTTTTCGGAACCTGGAAATTACCCGGACCCGGCACCAGGAAGCTGGGACCGGCGCCGGGTATTTCCGTTCTGCTACCTCTTACCTGCAGCCGGCGGCAGAGGGTGAGGTAGACTGCTGCGGATTGTGAGGAGGACCACAGCGACATTGTGGGAGCAGCGGCAGACATCCTGTGGCGGTGAATGCAGAGGATGTCCTTGTTTAGCCGGTGGGAGCAGCGGAACACATCACCGCTGGTTTAATGATGCTGGTGGGAGCCGGGGAACATGTGACCGGAGCAGGAGCTCCTCCCTGGCTGTCCAATAGTAACGCTCCTGCTCTGGTCACATGGTTCCTCGGCTCCCACTGGCATCAGCTGTGTTGTGTTCCGCTGCTCTCACCGGCTCAACAAGGACGTCCTCTGCTGCCACCGCCACCAGGATGTCTTCCACTGCTCCCACAAAGTTGCTGTGGTCCTCCTCACGCTCCGTAGCGGCCTTCCTCACCCTCTGCCACTGGCTGCAAGTAAGAGGGAGCAGAACGGAAATACCTGGCGCCGGTCATGGCAACACTGCCCTGCTTGGGATAATTTGTTGCAAATGTTCCCAGCAGTTTTAGCTGTAAACCATAATGATTGATAATGTTACCTTAGTAATATAAGGATACATTGTAGCTGCTGAGGTACACTGACTGAAACGGCCATTATGTTAGGCACACACTCAGGATTTTGACAGGTTTATAACAGGACCACAAAATAATTGCCACCTTAGGTAAGAATGCAGAATTTTACATCGTCCCATACTTTACACATGCAAATAATTTTAAAAAAAGGGGTGGGGGGGGGGGGGGAGTTGGGAAGTAGTATTGCTGCTTTAAAGCACAATATTTTTTCGTAGTGTATTTTTCATCCCATTAACAGTGTTCAGATCATGGGGGCTATTCTAGTAGCTCCGAAGTTTGTCAATCCGTGTGTCTAAAGAGCCCTTTTAGATCGGATTGGCATGCTTTGCTATTCTGTTAGCCCTTCACGCATGTCCAATCCATGTGGATTTTTAAGAAGCGGTCTCACTCTGGCTCTGCCAATCTGATCGGTTTGTCAAAAAAGCCTCAAATTCGCATTTGTTTTTACGACAATTCTTATCGCTTTGTTATGCAAACCGCTTCTTAAAACTCCCATCTTTTTTCACGCCACCTCAAGGGTGCGAGATTGATATTGCTAGTGCCTC
Organism: Ascaphus truei; assembly: GCF_040206685.1. Taxonomy (NCBI): domain Eukaryota; kingdom Metazoa; phylum Chordata; class Amphibia; order Anura; family Ascaphidae; genus Ascaphus; species Ascaphus truei. The sequence goes on along the minus strand of NC_134484.1, from coordinate 200,786,066 downwards.
CCAGAGCCGGGAATATGGGTTTTGCTGAGAGAGAGCACAACCCATATCTCAGCAGAACCCACACTGTATGTCAGACTGGGGCTGGCGTTAGCACCACCTCATGTCATTCCGCTTCTAAAGCACGAACAATGTGAGCAATTTGGCTGTTAAACCATGCAGTTTGTCACTTTTTATAGACATGGTTCAAACCAGGGGTGTGCAAACTGGGGGGGGAGGGGGCACGGTGCATACAGAGGCCCCACTCTCTTACCCAGGGCATTTAAATTAAATGACTGGGACAGTACAAGGCCTCTGTACTCTATCCTACCTTGGCTAAGAAGACGCGGTGCTTTAGCGACACAGCATCAAATGACACAGCGGGGTCATGTGACATCACATCACATGACCCCCAGAATCATTTGCTGCTTTAGAAAGGCAAGGGGGGGGGGGAGGTGTGAGCATAGGAGGAGCGGTGGCAGGGGGTCGCAGCTCCAAAACTTTGCGCACCGCTGGTTTAAACCATGCGATTTGCAATAGAGAATATATTTTTTTGGTCACATTTCATTCCGCGTCTTCTGAACATGCCAAACCGCGCAGTTTGGCAATGACAACTTCGGAGCTACGAGAATAGGCCCCTATGTCTCTCTAATCTGTATAAACGAAACATGATTATCAGAACTAATTTGGAACACAGCATTCAAACATATCCAAGTCTCACACCGTTCTCCCAAGATACTGGAAGCTAATATGCTAACGATCCTTTTAGGAGATGACAACAACAAAAAAGATCTTACATGTTATCAATCAAGATCAAAAACTGTGCTTTTGACACTAAATTGATGCTAAAAATACATTTTGTACGTGCTTCAGTGCATTGAAGGTACTTTTTGTCAGTTGTGACTGGTTTAGTGCTTCATGTGTTAGCTTATGACTTATGAGCTTATTAAATATAGTCCAGAGGGGCCCTTTCTGACTATATTTAATAAGCCCCCTAGGGAGTGTCCACAGGAGGTTAAAGTCGGGAGGTCAGTACAATGCTAAAACATCACGTTGCAGGGGAAATAAAGTAGATTCTTGGCTATATTAGGCCCAGTAGGGAACTGTTTATTTGTCATTATGTAAAACATGAACATTTCATCAGACAACACCCCTTCATTGCTATATGATGGATACATGTGCAAAATGTCACAGCTAAGAAGTTGGTCATATATATATATATATATATATATATATATATATATATATATATGCAGTGCTTGACAAATCACCCAAAAATCTACTCGCCGAACCAAAAAATCTACTCGCCACCTAGTCCCGCCCCCAACCCCGCCTCTAGTCCCGCCCCCAACCCCGCCTCTAATCCTGCCCCCAGCCCCGCATTTAAAAAAAACCATAAATGAAATAAATTTAATGAATTTCTAGTAAGAACATTCGTTTTTGACATAAGTTTATTTATTGAATTACATTATACTACAATTAGTCCTGGTTTTGTGTGTGTGTATGTGTGTGTATAAATGTCGAATCTAGAAAAAAAAGCCAGATGTGAATGACTAGTTTCCTGCACCCCTTAACTAGTGCCTGGATGCCCCCGCTTCAGAATATTTAAAGCAGCAATCCCACCTGGGATCTTACCTGATCCGCAGACCCTCAATGTCCAGGTACCTCATTCCCACAATGTTATAAGTTGGAGGGGATGTGTTCCCTATCTGTCTTCTGGGTTACGGGGGATTCCAATGTCTTCTGTGTGAAGCTTGAGTCAGATCTGGAAGAAAGCAGTATAGGTTATTTCGGTGTAGTATAGGGCAATTAAGATATACAGGGTAAATAAAATATCCAGATCCAGATTGTGAGACAGAGAGAGGGTGAGACTGAGAGAGGGCGAGACAGAGAGAGGGTGAGACAGAGAGAGGGTGAGACAGAGAGAGGGTGAGACAGAGAGAGAGAGAGAGAGGGTGAGAGAGAGACGGAGAGAGGGTGAGAGAGAGACGGAGAGAGGGTGAGAGAGAGACGGAGAGAGGGTGAGAGGGGAGACGGAGAGAGGGTGAGAGAGAGACGAGAGAGGGTGAGAGAGAGATGGAGAGATGGTGAGAGAGGGTGAGAGAGAGACAGAGAGAGGGTGAGAGAGAGACCGAGAGAGGGTGAGAGAGAGACGGAGAGAGGGTGAGAGAAAGGGTGAGAGGGAGAGAGAGAGGGAGAGAGGGAGAGACAGACGGAGAGAGGGTGACTGTGGGGGGATGGGGTGACTGGGTGGGGTGATGGGGTGACTGGGTGGGGTGATGGGGTGACTGGGTGGGGTGATGGGGTGGGTGATTGGGTGGGGTGACTGGGTGGGTGATTGGGTGGGGATTACTGACTGACTGGGTGGGGATTACTGACTGTCTGACTGGGTGGGGTGACTGGGCAGGGGGGTGGGATGACTGACTGGGTGGGGGGGTGACTGACTGGGTGGGGGGGTATGACTGACTGACTGGGTGGGGGGGGTATGACTGACTGGGTGGAGGGGGGTATGACTGGGTGGGGGGGTATGACTGGGTGGGGGGGTATGACTGGGTGGGGGGGTATGACTGACTGACTGGGTGGGGGTGTATGACTGACTGGGTGGAGGGCGTATGACTGGGTGGGGGAGGGGGTATGACTGGGTGGGGGGGGTATGACTGACTGACTGGGTGGGGGGGTATGACTGACTGGGTGGAGGGGGTATGACTGGGTGGGGGGTATGACTGGGTGGGGGGGTATGACTTGACTGACTGGGTGGGGGTGTATGACTGACTGGGTGGAGGGGGTATGACTGGTGGGGGAGGGGGTATGACTGGGTGGGGGGGGTTATGACTGACTGGGTGGGGGAGGTCATGACTGACTGGGTGGGGGGGGTATGACTGACTGGGTGGGGGGTATGACTGACTGGGTGGAGGGGTATGACTTACTGGGTGGGGGGGTATGACTGACTGGGTGGGGGGGTATGACTGACTGGTGGGTGGGGGGTATGACTGACTGGGTGGGGGGGTATGACTGACTGGGTGGGGGGGGTATGACTGACTGGGTGGGGGGGGTATGACTGACTGAGGGGGTTATGACTGACTGGGTGGGGGGGGTATGACTTACTGGGTGGGGGGGAGTATGACTGACTGGGTGGGGGGGGGAGTATGACTGACTGGGTGGGGTGGGGGGATGACTGGGTGGGGTGGGGGGATGACTGACTGGGTGGGATGGGGGGATGACTGACTGGGTGGGGTGGGGGGATGACTGACTGGGTGGGGTGGGGGGATGACTGACTGGGTGGGGTGGGGGGATGACTGACTGGGTGGGGTGGGGGGATGACTGACTGGGTGGGGTGGGGGATGACTGGGTGGGGTGGGGGGATGACTGGGTGGGGTGGGGGGATGACGGGGTGGGGGGATGACTGGGTGGGGTGGGGGAGGTACCTTTGGTGTCCTACACGTTCACACACACACACACACACACACACACTCTCTCATACACACACTCTCTGTGTGGGGGGGGGGGGGGGTAGCGGATGCAGCCACAGGAGCGGAACCGGAGGGCAAGCAGGAAATCCCCTGCCCCGCGCGAGCAGCACGGGGACAGGAGCGGAGACCAAAGGGGAAGCAGGTTTGGGGGGGGGGGACATTCCCCGCTGTCATCTCCTGCCCCGCGCGAGCAGCCACGGGGACAGGAGCGGAGACCAAAGGGGAAGCAGGTTTGGGGGGGGGGACATTCCCCGCTGTCATCTCCTGCCCCGGGCGTGCAGCCACGGGGACAGGAGCGGAACCGGAGGGCAAGCGGGACGGGGGAGTGGGTGGGGGGGAAATCCCCTGCCGTCATCTCCTGCCCCGCGCGAGCAGCAACGGGGACAGGAGCGGAGACTGAGGGGATGAGAAGGGAAGCGCGAGCAGGAGACAGGGACCGCGCACGCGAGGAGCAGCCATTACTTACCCCTGCAGAGAAGGGCTCCATTCCGCGTCACGACCGCGTCACGGCCAATCAGCCAGGAAGATATTTTTTTATTTATTTATTTATTTTTTTAAATTTGTGGGGGGGTGGGGAAGCGGAGACAGCCACGGGGACCGAGGGGAACACCCCTGCTGGCATCGGGAGCAGCCACGGGCACTGGGGGAAAGCGGGGACCGTAGGGCAACCGGGACGGGGGAACATCGCCCGCTGTCATCTCCTGCCCCGCGCGAGCAGCCACAGGGACAGGAGCAGAACCGGAGGGCAAGCGGGGCAGGGGGGGGGGGAGAAATCCCCTGCTGTCTTCTCTTGCCCGACAGGAGCGGAGACTGGAGGGGATGAGGAGGGAAGCGCGGGCAGGAGACGGCGACGGACTGCGCGCGCGAGGAGAAGCCATTACCCCTGCAGAGAAGGGCTCCATTCCGCGTCACGACCAATTGGCCGATCAGCCAGGAGGATATTTTTTTTATTTTTTTTTTTTTAAATTTGCGCAGAGCAGGGGGAAAAAGTAGCTGGCCACGGGCCAATTTCCGTTCGCGCCTGGCGAGTGGGCGACCGGGTTTGTCGAGCACTGTATATATGTGTGTGTGTGTATATATATATATATATATATATATATATATATATATATATATATATATATATATATATATATATATATATATATATATATATATATATATAATTACTATTTTTCTGCAGCTCTTTTCTACCATTTCCCCCCTGAAATAAATGACAGCCTGTGACCTGGATTTATGTAGCGTTTTATGCAAGTTTATGAATTAAAATGTATATGAAAAAAAAATATATGAAAAACTTAATTTGTCAAAGAGTCAACTGGATATAACAGGTTAATTATTGAGTTAAATGCATGTATCAATCGATCATTCTCAGCGATTAATTCCTTGTAATTTGTCAAATTGAATTCAAGCATCCCTAGGCACTGATCCACATACTTTGTTGATCAATCTGAGGAGCAACCTTAGACAACCCATGGAATTGGCTTGTGCTGATTGTTGAATCAGAACAAGAGCACACTCTAGAATTTGTGTGCCAATACTTCTCTTTCCTAGAGAAAACACACTATCACTGAGTGGAGCGTGGATGGACTGCATTGTTCCTGGCAAGGCTTGAATGCAAGGGTTTAATAGTAGATGTTTATTTTAACAAAAAATGGCCAACTGTATTAGGTAATTCATTTGGTGTCAAAGCTTTTAATAATTACAAAAATGTATGGAGAAGTTCGTATGTGGCTTTCTTTAATACCAACATGTTTAAATAACGGAAGAAACTCTTACAGAAACTAGTGTGGTAAAACATGAACGTACACTGCATTGTTTCCCAATTCACCAGACAGCTAGCTTACACTAGGGGACTTCTCCACACGTATATACTAATATTATGTCCAGGTATCTGTGAAATAGCAGTGTTCCAGTTGTCATTAAAAATAGTACGAGAGTGCAAGTGAACATGGTCCCTCTCAAAAAGCAAAGGCCTTTAGAAATGACTGGGGGATGTTCTGAAGAACGGCAGCTGCCCAGAAACCTAAATCACTTTTTCTATTCTGTTACTCTACTCCTGTATACTGTACGTCCAGTCAAATGGACATTGAAGCAGACTTTTGCTCTTGCAGTGTGCGTGTGTGCTCCATGCCATGTCTTTTATTTTTTTAGAAATCATTAGAGATATTGGATATTTCCGCTATAAGAACAATAAGAGGAAGGTACGTTGTAAAATAGATTTGTTTTTGTTAGGGAAAAGAAGTGGAGGATTAGCTTAATACGATGGTCGTAGTAGTTAAAAATGTGTAGTGGTAATGTGTCCAATTAAAAAAAAAAAGCATTTATTAAAGTTCATAGTATTGAATTTTAGAAATAATTAGACGTAATATATGCTTTACGAAGAGGAAGTGGTAGATGGTTTAAAGAAAAGTGAAATGATAAGATTGTAAATAAAAATAGTGGTACTGTGGGTGTGAAAATAAGAAAGTAGTTATATTCCATATTCTTTAGTCACACTTTCACCATTGGCTTTAGAGACATAAAAAGTAGCGTTACATAGAAGCTCTTCAACCTCAAGTAACATTGCAAACTACTCCCCACATATTTATATCATACAACTGACCCTTTTCTTTACCGATCTGACAAGTAAATGGCTTCATGTGTTAAAACTTCAAAGCCTTAGGCCGAGTCCAAAGAGGGACAGGCCGTGCTGAGCTGTGCAGACGCTCCGCGCTGAGCCCCTGCATCCTCGAGGGGGCTCACGCGAGCGTCCGCAGGCGTGCTGAGGCGCTGGATTTTTCAGCCGACAGCCAAGCTGTTTTTCAGAGCGCTGTCGGCTGAAAACATCCAATCAGTGTGGAGCAGCATCAACGTCACGGCGCCGTGACGTCGGCGCCGTGACGTTGACGTCGGTGCGTCGTGGGCGATTGGCCCAGCGACGTCACTGCCCCGCCTCCCTCAGTCTCCCCCCGCCTCCGATCGCGCCCGCTGGCTCACCTGCATGGGCATGAAATCGCGCAGATTTCAGCAGGCGAGCCTCAGCGTCAGCGCGCCTCAGCCCTGCTACCCCCTCTATGGCCCCAGCCTTAGATCTCGCAGCTCATTAATTTATTCAGCAATTTATATTTATATTAAGGGGCAACAGAGAGTTTTCAGGAGAAGATTAGCAGAGACTGATCGAGGGGTGAGCAGGTTTTTCTCACGGCAGCATTTCAGGGGATTGAAGGATAGAAAGGTTGGAGGCCAGTATGGAGAAGCTTGCAGTAACCCAGATGGGAGAGGACGAGGGCATGATTAACATTTTTGTAATAGAGAAAAAGAGAGAAGGTTGATTTTTAGAAACGTTATGGAGAAAGAAATGGCAAGATTTAGCATTAAGGTGAGGGGAGAACGAGAGCGAGTTAATAATAATGACACCTAAGCAACAGTCTTAGGGAAAGAAATAGCAAGCTTTCTGAGCTCCAGAATCGGACAGTTGAGCGAATGCAATACATTTCTGTTGCATTTATTATTTTATCATTCACTGTACTCTATTGTCTCTTTTGTAACGCGCTGTATGCATTGTTGCTGCTACATAAAGAAAAATATACATGCATGCGATACTTTTTAACCACAGCTTTTCTCCGCCTGTATTCTGTATGGGCACTAGGGGGCACTGCGCTATCACTTTTTTGAAGCACAATTTGCCAAGTCAGATTCTGGAGCACAGAAAGCCTGCCATTTCTTTCTACTGTATAAACAAATTACGTCCAAGTGTTTAGGATATAAATGACGAGTACGCAGGCTTGCCTGGGGAAGAATGTAAACACAGCACTGTGGTCAGAGAAACTTTTAAAACTGTATATTAATTTATAGCAGGCCCCATAGGAACTAGCTCCAAAAAAAAAAGGCTAGCTAGTTTACTATAAATATGATTTTGCTTCTGCAAAAAAACACATTGCTGCACATTTTGGATGTTAATACTCGAGCGTGGGGCATGTACAAAACTGGATGTTCGTTTTCTGCATCATACATGTTTACCCGTTCATAGTGAACTATAATACACTAGAATGTCTCACTGTTTTATAGATCTATTTAGCTACTTATCAAAGTCCCAGTTGCAACATCGGTTTAAAAGTGGTGCAAAGGCATTATTCAATCCATTGAAGAAACAAACACGAAATAAATAACTTTTTCTGCTGCCGGTGCTCTTATTTTGAGCCAGTATTGCACAGTTTTGAAAGAAAGAGGCGTTGATAAATAGCTTCAAGGAGTCATGATACTTATCAGATGCTCTAACGCAGTGGTTTCCAACCTATTTTTGGTTAAGGAACCCTATAATTATATTGTGAAATTTTGCGCAACCCCAACCCTCTCTAATAGCGTGTCTGAGATCAGATGCATTGTATGGAGCCCCAACTCTCTCTAATAGCGCGTCTGAGATCAGATGCATTGTAAGTAACCCCAACTCTCTCTAATAGCGCGTCTGAGATCAGATGCATTGTAAGGAATCCCAACCCTCTCTAATAGCGCGTCTGAGATCAGATGCATTGTAAGGAACCCCAACCCTCTCTGATAGCGCGTCTGTGATCAGATGCATTGTAAGGAACCCCAACCCTCTCTAATAGCGCGTCTGAGATCAGATGCATTGTAAGGAACCCCAACCCTCTCTAATAGCGCGTCTAAGATTAGATACATTACAATTCATCTGTATTTTGTACAATTTTCAAATAACCTGAAAATTGCAGGGACCCCTTTAGGGATGCCTGGGGAACCCAAAGATTCCTAGGAACCCGGTTGAAAAACACAGTACTAGAGAGAAGGTTCTGGAACACTGCTCTAATGTATTGCTAACAAACTGTGATAGCGTTTTATTGAAGATGCTACTACTGAGGTAGTACTAAGGTGCCCTACTTGTGAACTATAAATGTTGTCATCTTTTAACGGAAGATTAATAATGCCATTTATGTGCCAGTCATGTGAGATGATGTGTCATCACCTTAATGGTACTGTGATTGTTGACTGTTACAGTACGGCATGTGTCTAATTAAGTCGACAAATGAGGAGTTTTGAACATTATAACTATTACCTGATGTGCACATACTAAAACATGTCAAGGTACAATCAGTGGTCCAAGTGCCTTAAAATAGCAGTGTTACTGTGCCTGATATCAATTAAAAATATGTTACATGTCGGGGTAAAGCTGTTATATCATCGTGTTAGAAAAGTCTGTGCAATATTTGGGGTCTAAAAATTGAATAGTGAGGATTATTTTCAATACATAAATCCCTTTGTCTTTAAAAAGAAAGTGGAACTGTACGTTTCCTCATAAAAAGTAGCGGTAGAATTAAAACAAATAAGTCGTGGTACTACGTAAAGCAGGGGCGGGCAACCCTACTCCTCAAGTGCCACCAACAGATCGGGGTTGCAGGATATCCATGCTTTAGCACAGGTGGCTCAATCAGTGGCTTAGTCGTTGACTGTGCTGAAGCAGGGATATCCTGAAAACCTGACCTGTTGGTGGCCCTTGAGGACCGGAGTTGCCCATCCCTGACGTAAACGCTGGTATCATGATTCGAACTCCTGGATATCCCTTTCTTTACCAATTCATGTTGGCGTTGCCAGCAAATAAAAGGATTCAACCAACATCTTCCTTCATTAACCTTTATAACAGCCACTAATATGAAACATGTAAAACATTTAGCTCAAGTCACTTTGTCCTTGTTTTTACGCACACCACAATTGAAATGACAAGTATTATAATTATCCGTATTGATACATCTATAATTAGCACTACATATCTTGCTGACCTTACCACTTCACTACGGGGTTATTTTAAAGTTTGAATGTGAATTATGTGTTTTTTAAAATATTATATTTGAATAAAACTTTTTTGTTTTTCCTGGTTAGTTCTGGTTCAGATGGGAATATTGGACATATCTACTATATAATTTGATAGACCCATGTTAGTCTGCTTATACCTACTGCATTGAGTGCTCTATTATAAGGGAATCTTTTTGATCCTTCTCTGGGATCTATCTTGTTATTACGATTAAAGTATTATAAAGCCAGAATCCATGTCTCAAAAGTTATATGTGCAGTGCTATGTAAGGAAAAAGAAGATTGTATTGGGACTTCTGTTTTAAATGTTAATTAACATTCATAGTTCATCAAATTAGTTGACACCAACTCTCTGAGCACTAATAACATGGACAGTAGCTTTAGCAGCTGTCAGCAGGACTAACGTTTATAAGAAAAGGTTTGCAGGTTGAATGCAGATGTAAAGACTTGGAGCTCTGCGCATGCACACGATATAGAAGTGCACAAAATGTTCATGTTCGCAAAGTAGCTGAAATGACCCTTTTTTGGGGGGGGGGGGTGTGAAATGCATAAATTGCCAAGCTTCACCTAAACAAATATGCCAATCATTAAAAGTCAATGTGCAAGGTCACCTGGTCCTTCATATACTGCCATTTAATGTCATTTTCACTTAATTCTGGCGGAATAAGCAACATTCCGGCAAATGAAACGCAAATGCTATTTTTTCCGAGTAATGCGAACGTCTGCAAAAATGTTGGGAGAAGGTTGACTTTTACGGAAAATTCGCAAACCCCAACCCACTTTTGAAGACATTTGCACATCTCCGCACAGGAGAGATTGCGCTTTGTATGTGGCTCCTTCCTGTTGCTGAATTGAGCATGTGTTGTCTGCTACCAAAATAGCAGCTCTGACTACACGAGTGATTTGTCTATCATGGCAATGAGACACTGGAAAAGCCATGCTGAATTACTTCTGGTTTATATAACATTAAATGGTTTAACAGACATTTAATTGAAAAGATTGGAATGGCTCTTCATGTTAAATTACAACAGTTCAAATGCAATTAATGTCCTTACTCGTGAGCTTCGGAGAGAGAAACAATACAGGCATGTGATATTATTTCCAGAGAACTAAAAATGGAGGGTGCCTAGAGGAACTCTCACAAAGAATTCACTTTGTTGCACACCACCTAAATTAAAACATTACCTTTAACGCACAAAATTAAGGGCTCATAAAACATATATCACTATTTTAGTGTAGACAGTAATTAAAAAGTGTGTATAATTTAGAGCAGCAGTAACAAAAAGCTTCTAGATTTAAACTAGTTGAAAATATACCAGATACAGAAGCAGATTAGATAGCTGTAGAAAATTCTATCATAATAAGAGATATATAAGTGGCAACACGACCTCTATTAATGCTAGTACAATAAAGAAGATATTGTAATGACTGCAATATAATGCAGGGGTAATTGATTAAATGAGGCCACTAAATGAGAATAATATATAATGTAATATAAAGGACAAGGTGGAGAACCCAATTAGGGCTGATGAACCCTCTCTAAGATGAATAAACTGATACACTGTAGGTCACTCCCCACCAAAATGTATTATAAATTCTTTGAAGATACAATGCTAGGTTGTTAGCCAAACAAAGGGAGAGGTACAGATGACTCTGATTTTAATGAATCAGATAGTAGCAGAATAAACTAGAGATACTGAATGCCTGTGAATTGAATAGCAACAGTGTAGGCAAAATGGCTATATAGCATAACTAGCCACGCGAATAGCCAGGTAGATAGCAGCTCAGATCGCAATGGCTGCTCCATTGCCTTGGCACTCTAGATATTTAACAATCTAAATAGCATGATATAATATGTGGAGAGTTAAATCTATCCTTGTCCCAAATTATCCTCGAGTTATCTCAAATGATTAGTAAGTTCCGCCGTTTAACATAGTAGCAGACCCATAAATCTTCTCATTTACTGTGTACTAAATCAGCCTTCTCTTTTTCCCAGAATAACACATAAAAGGAAATGTTGTGTGAAGGATGAACACATTTTACATTCAGATTGTTTGTGTAAGGCCGAGGCTATACTAGGCATGCGAGGGCGTGCGTGACGTTACGTGCGCCTGCCGCAGAGGCGATTTGTGGCCTAGGGGGAGATGAGACGGGGAAGCGTGGCGAAGGCGTGACGGAGGTCTGGCCGTGATGTCATTGAGCTGGTTCGCCCTCATTGGCTGAACCGCTCACGTGACCTGGCCGTTGCACGACAAGATCAAATATTTTGTCATGCGAAAAATCGTCCGCTCCATCACTCTCATGCGCACGCGCGCTCTTTGGCCGTCCTCATTGAGGTACAGCCTTTTGTTTGTGGCGCGCAACATCGCACGTGCCCTTGCTTTCACCATGGGTGCGGCCTAAGGTACCTGTTATAGGAGTATACACTTCAACCCAGTGCCGGATTAAGGGGCGCGCTGGCCGGGCACTGGCCCTGGGCGCCGACCAAAGGGGGTGCGAAAACAACAGAGGCCAGCACGCTCTCATACCGTTGTGCGGCGCCATGCCTGCTAGTACTGTTAGTACTGTTAATACTGTTAGTACTGCGTGCCGTGCCGGCACTACTACACGGTGGGGCGCCTCACATATGAGAGTGTTACTGTGTTGTGCTTCATGTCTTCTGCCAGGGGCCTCCCCGCGCGGCAGAGATAGGGGGGTGGTTTTAATATTGTACAGTATTTCAGACTCTAACCAAATTCAACTCACTGAAATGGATTGATTTAATCTGATTAAAAACTCAGTCTGAAACAAACTTCAAACATCGTCCAAACTGTTCCAGGTTTATTGACAAACTATGATAAGGAATATACCACAGTACTGTACATATCATGCAATGTTCACCAAGGGATGTTTTTAATTGTCCATCTTACCTTTGTTTGTCCTGTCCCAGTATCTCAAACATCATACATCCCTAGCCCTTAAACTGTGATTGGCTGTGAGTGCAAGGGGTGTTTTGTCCCTGCCGGCCCTTGGTGGGGGACATGGGATAGAGCATGACATTGCATGACACGTGTGTGCACACAGGGCACTCAGCTTGACCGCCAGCAGCCAGGATATGTTTTTACATTTTCCACGGTGCGTAGCAAATGTAAAAATGTGTCTTTGATGTTGGCGGCCAAGCTGAGTGCCCTGTGTGTGCGCACGCTTCCACAAGGCGGCGGCGGCGGCGGCAGTCTGGCTAGGGGTTGCTGAAGACACGCTTCTCCATCTCTGCTTCCCCTCTGAGTTGCATCATTCTCAGCCTCCTGGACATGCTCATGACCACGGGAAATGTAAAAAGGTGTCCTGGTAGCTAGTGTCCGGTGTGTGTGTGTGTGTGTGCCCGCTCACACACACACACACAAACAAACAAACATATGGTGGTGGTGGAAGCTTCTGCCGTGCGAGGTGCCCAGCGACTGGGGAGACTGAGAACATTTAAAGAAGGTGGTGAGGTGACCTGCAGCGATGGTGGTGAGGTGACCTGCAGCGATGGTGGTGAGGTGACCTGCAGCGATGGTGGTGAGGTGACCTGCAGCGATGGTGGTGAGGTGACCTGCAGCGATGGTGGTGAGGTGACCTGCAGCGATGGTGGTGAGGTGACCTGCAGCGATGGTGGTGAGGTGACCTTCAGCGATGGTGGTGAGGTGACCTGCAGCGATGGTGGTGAGGTGACCTGCAGCGATGGTGGTGAGGTGACCTGCAGCGATGGTGGTGAGGTGACCTGCAGCGATGGTGGTGAGGTGACCTGCAGCGATGGTGGTGAGGTGACCTGCAGCGATGGTGGTGAGGTGACCTGCAGCGATGGTGGTGAGGTGACCTGCAGCGATGGTGGTGAGGTGACCTGCAGCGATGGTGGTGAGGTGACCTGCAGCGATGGTGGTGAGGTGACCTGCAGCGATGGTGGTGAGGTGACCTGCAGCGATGGTGGTGAGGTGACCTGCGGCAGTGATTAGGGGCGCTAAATGTTGTGTCTGCCCAGGGCGCAATAAAGTCTTGGTTTGGCACTGCTCCAACCTTGTAATAGATTTTTCCCCTGTCACTGTGTCATACAGTATATACATGAATTACATTACTCTTATTATTTACTTACATTACTAGAAAAAATGCTGAAATGGCGGTTCACAGCCGTCCATAGGGATAAGTTCAAAAACCAAGCGCAATTAGTAAAAAAAGATCATTTTAATGTGTACTAGAAAACTACAAACATGCCACAAAGTATCTCTGATGCATTTCGTCCCACCAATGGGACTTTGTCAAAGAGTAATTGGTATAGCCACTAGTGATTATTATATGGTAATGCTCAGTATCTGATTGGTAGAAGATAATTGGTGTGTCCGAAAAGTTACACCTGATACATATTATGTAGTGTAAGCAGAGAGTTAACCTGAATTGCTCATTGAAGACTGAGGCCTTCCCATCCTTAGTTTTGTAATAGGTAAACACAGTGCCCACGCATTCACAACACAACAGGGGCAAATAGCAGACAGGGGACGAGTGTTTCAAAATGGCGTTGTTTCTCTTTAGCTCACTACTCCTGTCGAGCAACAATCAAATTTGGGACTCTGGCCCAGTATATTTTTCCCACGGGCCGATACTGCAGTCTGTGGGTTATCAAACAGACCACCCGGTTTTATGCTGTTCTGAATGAAAGAGATTTGATATATTCACTAAAGAAGTCTTCGTTTTTTTTTCGTGACCGAAATTCCAAACTGTTTGTATACTCTCACAAATTTTGTTTATAAAATGTAATTGTTGAAATATGACAGGAAAAGTAAACACAGATGAGAGACACTCGTAATAGAGTTGTCTGAGCAGCGCCTACAGGCTGCTTTATCTCCATCGCTGGCAGAGGGGCCTGCAACAGATTGGTATATATTTCAGGCCCCTCTGGCAGTCAAGAGAATTGTCTGATCTATGTGAAGAACACTGGACACAAGATACAGTCTGTGCTCGCAGATTGATGTGCAGCTATAACATGCAGATTGAAGATGTTGAACTGCAAGAACAATGTGCAGGTTATTGACCAAATTCTCCCAGCCACAAAACTGGAGCAGAAAAATGGTGCAGAAAAAAAGAAACACAGATTTATTTTTGTTTGTTTTATAAACCTGATGTTATATTATTTGTATCTTTTGTTTTCGCCAGTTTTGCAAAACAGTATTTAAACTCCAAAAACTATTGTGACGTTTATAGAGTTGCAGAGAAGTAAGCTTTTTGGCCACACAGTATGTCTCCCCATAGCATATTTTGATTATCCCTCAAATGTTTATCTGTGATTACTGGATCAAATGACTGAATGCTGTTGGCATTGTTCTAAAGTATACACCACACTGCAAAGAAAGAATGAGAATTCTGCTGCAAGACCACAAAACAGAATGTGTGAAGCACATCGATGCATTCTGGATTTCTCTATTTTAAAGTACATCTGGGTTTTTTTTTTGTTTGCCATGCTTCTAAACACTTTTTGGGAGCTTGATACGTGTGCATTATCCAAACACATTTACATGCACTATATAAAACTCATGGTGAAAATAAAGGGGATACCAATATCAGATTGTATTTAAATAAATAACCAACATTTCAGCAATTTTCCCAAAATGTATACAATGCTCCTTTTCTCACTTGGTGAACAGCCGCACAATGTGGGGGTATCTAAATAGTGTGATATGAACCGATATTCATTTTTTGGTGTTTTATTTGACATTCTCTTTATTCTGATACTTGCAGTTTTTTGCTGTAAGTAAATAGAAAGCATCAGTAATATAATATAAAATGTTGCTCATGTAATAATTATTTTTTGTCCATTCCACATGAACCTTAAAAGAAGAATGTTTCATAGCTAATAATAATTTGCTTTCAGCCCTTCAATTAAAATAAAAGGATCATTCATTTCTTGCGTTTCTTTCTAGCTATCCCACTTTTCTTCAAATATATTCACTTGTTGAAATGAGGCCATACCTAGGTTTAATATAGCACAGTCCATTCTTAACCCCGCCTTTAAGAGTGATCTACCCAATGTGTTTCAATCCCATAAAATACAGATGTATTTCCAATGATTAAGAGACTGCAGAATATTTCTTACTTTTCTTCTTTCCAATGCTAATTTGCATTCAATTATGAATGTACTCATGAAGGCTTCCCTGCTGCACAACTGAGGCAAAGCACAGCACCAGGTTTAGAAAAAATGCTTTCTAATTTGATTTTATTTTGTCCCTTAAATATTTGGTGCTATCTTATTTTTTATTTTGCTTGCACCCGTTTTGCAGCTCAAACACCTTAATATTGTAAATAATGACCATACTCGTCCCTGGAGCATACAGCATCCCGCAATAAGCAACCACTTTACCTTCTTGTTTCAACACTGCCCCGTATTCCCTCTAGATAGTAAACTCTCATGAGCAGGGCCCTCATTACCTCTTTGTATCAGTTTGTGCGTGTCTGTCCTTATTTGTATGTAACTGTTGATGTAACTAGCAAATCTCTGTAAGCCCCATTGTACCACGCTGGAGAATATTCTGGCGCTTTACAGATAAATGATAATAATAATTGTTAATAATTGTGTCCGAAACTCTATTTTCTTGGATATTCACCTAGTTGGGCAGTTTATTTATTGGCCCTTCTCGGCTGCAAAACCACAGCAAAAATAGCACCTTGTGTATAAAAAAAACATTGCATGCAGGTGAAATGTTCTAACTGATAAATCTGCAGCAGCCGATTTTTTTTTTGCAGCAGAACTCTTTAATAAATAACACCCCATTTCTCCCAGATACAAAAGGGGAAACAATTGGTAGAAAAACATTACACCAGATTTATCAAGCGGAATTTTTTTTGAATATATATATTTTTTTATTTCATTGATATTTTGTAGTATGATATTTCACACCGGTTTTGCAGTTGGGAGATTTGGATACATCATCCCTACACCGCTTACTGAAATACTGTAGCGAAGTGAGTGAAAACGGCGTTTGTAAATATCTTCTTTTCTTCATTGGTAAAAGCAGGCCGGTTCATTACTAGTTGGAGTTAGAAGATGGCCTTGCGGGTTAGGCACGGGTGTTTGACGTGGTCAATGCTGGTTTGAGATTCAGGAACTGACCTTCATGTTCTTGTTCAAGTAATGTTATAAAAAATACATTGTAATCTGTTATGTCCTAGAAATAAAGCAATGCATATAGCTGCAATTCAAAGATTAAAAAAAAAAAGTTACAATACGTTTTATATAAACTCAGAATTCAAGGGCAATTGTCAGATGCTTACCTTTAATGTTGTAAAGCAATTTAAGACACATAGGGGGTTATAGTAAGATACTGCTATCAAGTGGGACATCATTTCTCACAACCAGATCATTCCATAAATGATTTAAAAATCAAAATCCTCAATGGAATGTTTAAATGCACCCAAGAACGGAAAACATTTGAACTCAGAATGATAAGACTCTTTGACAACAAAACAAGAGGACTTCATGCGGATATGGGATTTCTCACACACTATCACAATTGTTTGTAATTATCCTGCCTGCCCCTCTGCCAATGTTCTTATCCACACCTTTCCCCCCCCCATAACCCCCACAGCATCCCCTTCCCCCTCCATGCTGTTCCTTGTCACCGTT
This sequence comes from Ascaphus truei, assembly GCF_040206685.1. Classification (NCBI taxonomy): domain Eukaryota; kingdom Metazoa; phylum Chordata; class Amphibia; order Anura; family Ascaphidae; genus Ascaphus; species Ascaphus truei. The sequence goes on along the minus strand of NC_134484.1, from coordinate 200,769,188 downwards.
ATATTACCCTTACAATGTCTTCAAACATCCCTTTCTCACCCTACCTTATCTACAGTACATCTGTCTCTTTTTTTTTTGTTGCTTTCCTAACCTCTTTTTTGCCATAGATTCCTTTGTAACTCAGTATTACTGACCCGAGGAAGAGAGGAGAACTCTCGAAAGCTTGTCCTATGACATAAATTGGTAGTCCAAATAAAAAAGGTATCACCTAATACTGAAGAACTCATTTATTCGGCACTATCGCAACTGGACTAACACGACTATTTCTGTTGTGTGTGTGTGTGTGTATGTATGTATATATACATTAAAAAAATAAATAAAATATATATATATATATATTTATATATGTATATACTGTATGTATGTATAATTACCAGATTGGAGTCCAGTAGTAAGAGACAGCACACAGTTCAGTTAGATTCCAAAGCAAGGGTATTAACAGTGCAGGGCACTGCAACCGCGGGGTATACCAGTGGGCCTATATGCTAACATGCTTTTTGTAAATAAATGTATTGCGTAAAAGTAGATCAGGCCATAATAAAATATCTGTTGTGTTTATACAGGTTGTTGTACGACTTGTTACATACTGTATGATGCGTAGTTTGTTCTTTGAAATGACTTTTGACGCATTGCATTGTCTTGCTTACCTGCATGATAAAGTTTTCATTAAAACATAGTTGTATCTTTTTTTCATTTAATAACTAGAGTCATTAACTATCAATAATTAGTTTAATATATTTTAAAATAACCCCACTGAAAATATTCATATTTAGTTATTATACAGTATATAACCAAAAATTGGTGCTCTGTCTCAGTATTGTGTTATTGATATATAGCAAATGAAGCACTTTTAATTCTGCTCTAACAATATGAACGGACTGTAGGATTTACACCAGGTTTTGCTGGGTGAACAATTTTGACAACATTTTCACTCATTTTGTATTGCACATACATATTATTTTAGTACACACCCTTTACATCTATGGACGTATCACCACTGATCCACTTCTTATGCAACAATATACCCAACTACACAACATTTTTTGACCGTTGACGCAAACTGGAGCTACAAAATGTCACAGATTTATCAAAGAATAATGTCCCATAGGATACATTTGTATTTTTTTTTTGCTTTGAAAAGTACAAGATGGTGCTGTTTTATTTTTTTGTGTGCTAATTTTGCCCCATTTTGCAACCAGGGAATATCTATCAATGTCTCACAATTGTGAAACTGGTACAAAAGGTGAATCAAAACGCTACATTATATTACTCAAAGAATAAAAACAATTGTATAGGAAGCAATTGAATATCTTTTTTGATTAATGGGGTGCTGTTAATTTTTTATTAGGACTGACCCATCCATGTTGCTGGAGACTCCCATAAATACTATTAGGCTACTGTATAGCTTTCTTTCTCCACAATTGAATACATTTCATTGCAACTATTTCTCTAATCTGTAGTTCCATCAGTTTGTAAGCAGTTTAAAAGTTTAGATGAGTTTTAGTGACATTACATTTTAGATCAGTGGTTCTGAAATTCTTTCTTTTAAAAATAGTACTTCGTGTCCCCATTATTTTTTGTTATGGTAATTTCTTCCTGGGGTGACTTATTTCTTACACTTATGTGTATTTCTGTCATGCAGAGGATCCTATTTTTCCTTTGTTATGTACAGTGTACATCTTTACAGGCAGAACTTGATGTACATGACTTTTTATCTTCATCTTCCAGTGGTTTAGCCAAATCTATCATAACTTAAACTCACTCATCGAGACTCAGAGTGGCAGCAGGAGCTGGTTCTGTGACAGTCAGATGTCAGCACAGCAGAGGGTTTAGGCACTTGATGCAGCTTCAGCCTCAGGGCCATCAGCGGGGCAGGATCTCCTCTTATTTAGCTCAGCATCAACCTTTATTTATAGGATCTGGGAACTCGGCAGGAAACAGGGAGACTTCTGGCAATTCACAGTTTATATTGGTTTAATGTAAATAAGGCTTAACAAAAATAAATTTAGACAGCAATATGCGATGCACCAGTACTAATCTCTAAACCACCAGGGAGAACAATGTGACTTCTAGGGCAATATTGGCCTCTGCCTTTGTTTCAGGAACCATCATTATGCTCCATATGGACCAATGGCCGTGCGTTTATTGAATCATGTCTGTGTGTACCCTATGTACCCAGTAGTGTGTTGTAAAAAGTGCTATAACTGTTAGGAGTCAGCATATTCGTGATGTGTCTGTGACCATCCTATGATCAAGTTATAAGAGGCATTAATACTATAAACTCTGCAACAGTTATTTGTCTGTGTGGTTATGCACAGAGTTAGCTCTCCATCATTATTTTGTATTGCTTAAAAAATAGTGATCAGAAACACATGGACTGAAATAATATATAAATGTCAAAACTATGTGATTTACGTATATTTAGACGAACCTGGTACCTTCAGTGTCTCTTCAAATCATATTGGACTATATGCTCAATGCAATGTTGTGTACCGGTAGTAACAGTGTATGTAATTAAACTGTCAGGGCCAATGTTAGCTTTAAGCAGAACCTGCTTTAGATAAGATAATATCTCTAAGTACTGAGCATTAGTTATAAACATTTTATTGAAAAAAATGTACATCTGAATATTTGAACAAAAATTTAAAGTATACATAAGTGCAAATATATTCTCTCCTTAAAAGCATAGTGTGTGATTATACACGTTTCAATAACACATATTCAAAAATACTGTGGTAAGAAAACCTAAAAAATATAACGTTGCTTTCTTGCAATACTAAAATATTTTTGTTAATTATTATTATATACACTTATTTTACTAATACTTTGGGCGGTAATGGGAGCCACAAATGCATGTTTGCTACATTATGATTTCTAGGTTGACATAATTCGGTGAATTTAATTCAACATAATGTAACGTTTTTGGTAATAAAATATATATGTCATCGTTCTAATTCCACAAGGCTTTAAAAAATGAGTACAAATGTAAATTGGCTGTTAAACTGCTGTGGTGTTCTAATCTAGATCCACAACAGTCCTTCACTTGCACCTTAACATCTAGAAAGAAGTAAGAATCCACTTCCTAGAGCTCACTAGCAAATCCAGACAACAGGCAATACAGCCATAGTTAATGTTTTATAAGTTTCTCAATGCTGTGAGAGTGCCCATGTGATGGGATGGCCACTTACACTGTAAATACAGTGTACACAGAGTACATCTTCTTGCATCCCTTTTACTGATCTCAGCCATTATTAACTTTTAAGTCATACTGCAGCTCAAAAATATTTACATAAAAATGGCAGATCCACAATCTAAACAGAGTACCCCATTATCCCAACATTTAGCACAGAATTACTTTAAGATGAAACATTTCCTTTTATTGCTATTTAGAAAACATTCTCTGTCGGGTGAGAATCAAAATGAACCTCTTGTCTGCCAGAGGGAATAGTCACTATATATATTTTTGCGGGTCACTCTGTGTGATGACAGGTTATGTATATAGACGTGTAGTTCATTTTATACCTGATATACTGACATTATATACTTGCTGTTTTCCAAAATGCACCCTGACATATTATGGTCGGGTAATTGATTGAATGCATTTTTTTTCTCTCAACTATATTAGATGAGATAAAATGAATAACAATCTTAATATATGTAAACATATGAAATCTGTGTTGGAGGGCAACACGGTGTTAAGTTCAGAAACGAATATCTGTTCTTAATGTGTCTTAGCAAACAGGCAACTATTTTCCTTCATAAAAACTGCTGCCATGTTTTTGTTCCCACTTGTGATGGGAAACTGTTCCTGTTCCAATAGTATTTTACACTATATTGTCTTAACAAAAGAATTCCTTTGGCTTGTGACAAACATTTGCTCCTCAATTTAATAGAAACCCCAGAGGGAGAAGTCTTTTACTTGCGATACTAAATAATAATACAACATACAGTATGCAATGGTAAAAATAAAATAAAAAAGTATCCCCCTCCCATATAGTGAAATGAGCCCATGTTCCCTTCTCTACACTTGAGGGGAGTATTTCCACACATTTTGCTTGGTTATGGAAAGGGTGTGCAAGTTATGTATTCAAATTGTTAACATATCACAAACCCTATTATTACAAACATGTTGGAAGGACAATGCCACATTTAAGTGCCTGGATATATGACAGCCGATGGAAGATTACAGCGATATGTTTAGCTATGTAACATACACTATGTTATACAGCGTGTCCCATGGATAGGTGTTAGGGCATTGGTGCCCCGTGGCAGCCTTGCACTGGGGTGCACATGTCAGATCCAGCAGTCTGATGATGCCCACTCACACAACATGCCACAGTGTCTTTCCCGAGCCTGATCCCATCACATGACACAGGGTTTAATATCCTGGCAGACACTTTGGTGGTGATGGTGGTGATAATAAGAGCCACTGGCAGAAGGGTGGAAAGATGAAATCCCGTTAAAATTGAGGACAAAATCCTTTCTATCACACACTGGAGAGGAGTGGTGTTGGTAACGAGGCAATCCCACTGAAATAAACACAAGGACACGGTTATTAAAGCTTTGTATAAATAGATAAATAAAATAGAAAAATGTATATATTATATGCTTATTATTACTATCGTGTATTTTCAAAGCGCCACCATAGATCATAGTTACATAGTAAAAAGAAGACACTTCATGAGTTCTAATGATATATATATATATACACACACACACACACACACACACACACACACACACACACACACACACACACACACACACATTCATATACCGTTCTGTGGCATTTCGTTTGCCACAGAACGGTATCGAGTATTTGTTTTTGTTTTTGATTTTATAAAAAAAATAATATCACCCTACCTTCAGAGTGTGTGTGTGTGTGTGTGTGTGTGTGTGTGTGTGTGTGTGTGTGTGTGTGTGTATATATATATATATATACTCTGAAGGGTATACTCTGAAGGATATATATATATATATATATATATATATATATATATATATATATATATATATATATATATATATATATATATATATATATATATATATATATATATATATATATATATATATATATATATATATATATATATATATATATATATATATATATACACACACTCTGAAGGTAGGGTGATATTGTGGCACAATGTGTTAATTTCCAGGATACATAACATAACACATGCCGAGTAAGAAATAATACTATTAGACTGTAAGCACCTCGGAGCAGGGACTCCTCTTCTTTAATGTTACTTTTATGTCTGAAGCACTTATTCCCATGACCTGTTATTTATATGATTTGTTATTTATATGATTACCACGTGTATTACTACAGTGAAGCGCTATGTACATTAATGGCGCTATATAAATAAAGACATACAACACAATACTTTACAATCCCATAGACTTTTACACTTCATATGACTGAATGTTCTATTGGTCAGTAACGTGAACAGGTAACATATATGATTAATTATATCTTCTATCATCAATAGTAACAACAAAAAAAAAGTAAGAGGGCAGATTATTCCACAAAGTTAGTAAAGATTTGTAGGAGAACGTTTTTTTTGTTTGCATGGAGCACACACTAAATATGCATGTTTATTCCGAAAAGCAGTTACACATTAATAACTCACAAAAATGACTTGTTTTTCAATTTCAGCACAATAATTATTATTAGCATAAGTTTCCCATATACAGGTATCTGCATGTCTACGGATTTTCTGGTCTGTGCACAGATGCTGTCCCAGCTCCCAGATGTGATAATACAGTAGTCTATAGGAGCCGCATACACACATTTCACTGCATGAATTATCTTGTATATTTTAGTCCAACATCCTTCAGTTTTCTTGCCTTTTAACATAGATTTTCGTTATGCTTCCTGGTGTGCTTCGCCCATGTACGTTTCATATAAGAGTTTCCAAATTTATTTTTTTATGGCCAGGATTTAATCACTTTCCATGGTTTTAACAACGTGTGAAAGTATGTATTGCTAAACCTCAGCAAGGTAGTTTCTCTATTACTTTTATTTGGGGGATTGAATACAAGATAAAAGTAAGAAACAACAGCATTTATTCCCGGAGCACAAGATATTCGGATTTTGTGTTGGCTTTGAGCAAAATAAAACCGGAATTTAACTATTTACAAACGTGATTTTAAAATTCTGATTATTTTAATAATCCTTATTAATATGTTACAGAAACCTCATAAAATTTTCATTTTAAATATACCTTTAAATGGGAAATCAGGGACCCATGTAAAATGTAAAGACGTGTTTTGAACAACCATTTTTTTTCTTCACTAATGTTCCAATTCTGCTGTCTATTAATTAAATGAGAACGATATTAATGTTAAATATCTGCGCGGAGCGAGTGCACTTTTTAAGTAGATCTTTTTACTGAATATATCCACACATCATGTATATGTCTGTCAATGTGTTCCTTCTTCCCCGTCGTTGTTTGCTGATCATAATATGGTTTATGCCGAGCAGATTAGTATAACGTTGACATGGCTTTAGAAAATGACCAGTAACTGCTAGCATGAATTGCGTTTCCTAATATAAAACTTGTAGATGAAGAGAACTCCACCACAAGGTTTTAACCTGATGTTTTAGTTAAGCTCACTTCCCATTAAAGGTGCACAGTTTTCAGTGGCTGAGGTTTATCTTGATACTGACACATCCAAAATGTATTTCAGACAGTTTGACAGATTGACAATAATAGATCTTAATAATAATAATAATAATAAAAATAATAATAATTATTATAATAATAGCCACACCAGTCCAATAAAATGCATGAACACGCCTGTTTGTATTGTTACTAACAGAGTAACATTTAATAACAGCACTTAAGTTGTTCCATATTCTTCTGGTATCTTTGCATCTGGTTTATAATCCTCAAGATCACCGCTATACATTAGGATTTGTATACAATGATGCACTTCTACACTGAATACACTAGGGTGTACAGTACTTTTTAAACCCAGGAACAATGGGATGATGAGCGAAATCTAGGAGACTTAAATGTGCCCTTCATAGGTAACGTATGTGTATTGTGTATAAATATTAAATAAAGTATATGTAAAGAGAAATTGAGCTTCTAAAAGTATGCGGCAAATAATAAAGACAGATGCTCAATGTGGTCCGTCGAATATGATAAAAATCTGAGCAGACCAGCATGATTAAGTAATATAAAATATTAACATGGCAAAACATGTATTGAAAGGCTATATATATATATATATATATATATATATATATATATATATATATATATATATATATATATATATATATATATATATAGTGTGTGTATGTCTTCTTCCAGTCTGCATGCCACTGATTAACATTTTATATAGGTATTTATAATTAATTCAGACTAATGTGTGCTGTGTAATAGCAAATGTGTGTTTGTATTTCCTTGATGAGAAAGTCATTCAGCATTATTAGCAGTGTATTCAGCCATATGGCGACCAGCTTTATCTTGTATGTTTCCTGAATTGTGCTTCAAATGATAACCTATAACCTCAAAGATTTTACCAGTATGTCAGACAATATGAATAGGTATACTTTTGGTACTGTTCTGCATTCTTAAGCCAATAATAATAATAATAATAATAATAATAATAATAATTATTATTATTATTAATAATAATAATGTAATTAGGGTCATTGGAATAATCATAAGACTAAAAGCAACGGCAAGAATAATACAAAATCCGTATATCAGAATACAGCTATTAACAATAGCATTACAGTTTTAAAAGCAATCTCCTTGTTAAAAGACACAATACGGGATTACAATTATATTATTGAGATGACTTTCAAAAGGGGGGTAGATTTATAGATAATAGGATTGTCTGACATGACTGAAAGTGATTGACAGTTCAACAAGAGTGGGGGACCGGGGGACGGGGGGGGGGGGGGGACTGGACCAAGGGATTTTTGCAGTTGTTACTTGTTGAAATTCCCATAAAATGGAACAAGAGGCTGCTCTCATGTGGGGTAAGTCAGGCTCAAATCCTCTCCGGTGTGGTCCAGCCTAGACTGTCTTTGTTTAGTTAACCTCTGTGACCCGCATTTAAAAGGCCTATTTGCAAATTTCGCTGCACAAATCCAGCATTCGATGCCCTGTTTTACATCTCCTGGTTCATCCCCATCTTTATGCACTTAGTGTGTGTGTGTGTGTGTGTGTGTGTGTGTGCCCTTCTTGTAGGACAGGAGTCAGAACCGAACCACCAGCTGTATCATCGCATGTTACATATTACATATCCATTCACCCTTTTTTCTAATTCAATTGAACAGGGGCTGCATTCTGCACAATGTCAAGTAATGGTTTACTTGTTACCTAATTTAAAGAGAATTCCCACATGATGCAATTTATTCTGCATCCACTTGTTCTGTATTTTGCAAAACATTTTACATTTTGAAATACTCCAACACTGTATAAATGCCTAATGAGCAATATTATCACCCCTTACGCTCATAAATGTTGGTAATGCTTAATATATATTTCAAACAATACACTGTATTATGCAGATAAATGCGTTATATTTCCTTGTTTTTTTTTTTTAAATTACGCCAAGATGTGTGTCCTGTACAATATTCTGCAGGCTGCTGACAATCTCGTTTACATTAGTCCAAGTCATTGATTTGATACGGTGTTTAAATCTGACCTGCTAAACGACATCAGATTTAGTTTCCCCAATGTTGTTAAACCAAAGGGTTATTAAATCTGCTAGTAAAACCTGGGTATAAAGCCCCGTTAGATATTAAGTACTGATAAACGCGTGTAATCTGGGGTCCCTGGAGGTGCATTTGCGGTGTGATTTACACATGACCTGTGATCACAGCCGTTCAACCCAATAGCTTTTATCCTTTTTTTTTACATGTGGTTTTAGTAATTTAATAAAGGCGCTGTAGTTGTTTGGTTACCACTACGTTCACTGATCACTGAAAATTGATTCATTTAATGTCAACCAAAGTTCAGTTATACAAGAATGAACAACATCTAAGTAGATGCAATAGATTAGACACACATCCAAATAAAACTACTGAACGTCTGTTTGGGCATTAGTTTCATGATCTACGAGTAATATATTTTCCAGGGTAGGCTAGGAAGCCACTTGAGAAACTGCAAATAGCATACAATTTGCGATCCAAGACGGCATTTTAAATCTGGGAGAGCAAACATAATAAAATAAAATATAGGTGGATACTTAGCTTTACTTGTGTATGTTTGAATTGTTTGGGCAATGTTAATGCTGTACAAAAAAAATAGAAAAGGCGGCAGGCTGTCTAAGATAAATCCCCTTTTATACAAAAAGAAAGAAGGATTATATGATTGCCCTTTCTTTAAAAAAAAAATGTAGAGGAAATATGGATGTTATAATTAAAGTCCGCTAGGATCATCGCACTTTTTTGTACCACTGTGTATACACTGTCAATCTAAAATATATCAGAATTAAATGGAAGATAAGAAGGTACTTAATGATAGACAGAGTAGGGCGAGTCATTAGCCCATTCCAGATATGCTTATCACCAGAAAATCTGTCATGTCACATTGCTTTTTATGATTTATGAAGGAGATGATTGGAAATTACCTGAGAGGTCCTCCCGGGTATTTTGATGGAGGTAAGTTTGTTCCAAAGAGTAGGAGGACATGCCTGAGTGAATCCCTGCCGAGGCTGCATTGCTGGGTGGCAGGGCCTGCTGCTTCAGATATGGAGAGGCACCTGATGATGTCCAGTGAGCTGTATTACTTGTGTATGGAGAATGGCATTCCATGGCACTGGCCATGGCAGGAGAAGAGGGCACAGGGCTGCTGCTGCTGTCAGGACCATAGTCACCACTGGAGGACACCGGACAGCTCGCCATGTAGGTAGAGCCAGGGTTGGGGGACATGTGTGGGACATGGTGACCTCCGCTTAAGCCATCGTAACCCCCAGCCATAGAGTTTGTCATCATGTCTAGGTTGTAGCCATTACTGTGGCAGGCAAGTGAAGCAGGTGGGGCTTGGAAATCAAAGCCTTGGGGTAGTATAGATGTGCTAAAGCCTATCCCGTTCATCATCCTGTACATGGGTTTCAGGGCTTGACATTTTCTTCGGAATCCCCTGGGTCTACGACGGAAAGAGCCCTCCTCAAACATGAACTCGCTGGCCGGGTCAATGGTCCAGTAATGGCCTTTACCTGGTCTCCCAAGTCCCTTAGGCAGCTTGATGAAGCATTCATTGAGAGATAGGTTGTGGCGCACTGAGTTTTTCCAGCCCTGATAAGACCCTCTGAAAAATGGGAACCTGGCTTGCAAGAACTGGTAGATCTCACTCAGGGTGAGCCTTTTGGTTGGAGAGCTCTGGATGGCCATGACGATCAGGGCAATGTAGGAGTAAGGGGGCTTCTCTGGACGCCTGAGCCCTGAGTTTGGCTTCTTGTTCTTGGAGGAAGAGGAGGAGGAGGAGGAAGTCTCCATGGATGTGGGCTGTTGGCTCATCGGGTCAGATTGCAGAGCTCCTGTGGCAGGGATGGTTCTGAGAGGGGCTGAGGTATCTAAGTGCAGGTTGGGAGTCTCTGTGGTCATCTGGAAGCACTGCAGACCACCGCATACACACTAACACACACACACACACACACACACACACAGCAACTCACACACACAGGAGCCCGGGCACACTGAGGTATGTGTGATCCTTCACTCTTGAAAACCTGACTTTTTGGATACTGGATGCCCTATTTACTTCTTAAAGGCGGCTGAGGACACGAGATCCCCTGGAGATCAAGTCCAAGGGGTTGAGACGCTGAGTGGCACTATCAGCTCAGGAAAAAGGAGCAGCTAAAATCCAAGGGCTCAGATGTCTGCATAACTTCCCTTCAGCGGAGGGCTTGTGCAATCAGCTCCTGTCCCTGTGAGAGCAAAATAAGACCATCTACGACCCTTAGCTTGGCAAATAGTTGCTTGACCCGACGCTCCGTGGAGGGCTAAATTATTGCCTGTGAGATTTCAGTGGTGCCCCCCATCTCTCTCCTTTTCTCCCTCTCCTAACCCTATAAATCGAGGAAACACCGTTAGCTTCAAGTTCTGCGTAAAATACAGACCAGCCAAACAAAACTCGACCACCTATCAGTTCTCTAAATCTTTCTCTCTCTCTCTTTTTTCTTCTTCTTCTTTAGACCCCCCTTGAATTAATCGCAGAAATGTACAACAGTGAAAGGACCACCCCTTTCCATCTGGCCCCTGTCCACTCGTCATCTGGGCAGGAGTTGCTGCACCCAATCCTTCTCCGATACACGCAATTACACCATTTATCAACCTCATTTAGACATTTCAGTCAACACAGCCACACGCCAGTGTGCCAGACTCCAAAGGTAACGTCCTGCACCCTCCCTGGCAGCGCATGCCTGAGCCCGAGGAATGTTTGGGATTCTGCAGATCTGGACCAGGACCCGGGGAGATCGTGGATGTTCAGTATCATCCTGTGTGTGCTGTGTAAACCGACAAGAAACAGGAGCTTCACAGCCAAGGGAAGCAGGAAGTCTAAAGGAAGGCTGAATATGATTGGATAAAGTCCACACTGCCTCTTTTAACATTAGGGTTAATTCAGATTAATATTATATAAAATTAGCTGGGGGGGGGGGGGTTTAGAGAGAGAGAAACTGGAGCAAATAAACTGCACAGATTTAGATTGTAAAATCTCCATGGCAGGGATTTCATTCCTACTGTCTGACTTTGTTGCATTTATTGTATTATAATACTCTGTACAGTATTGTCTTTGTAAAGCGCTGAGTACACTGTGAGCACTATATAAATAAAGATATACATACATACCATATCTTTGTAGTATTGAAACCAATGGGCTTTTTCACTTTGATAAAAATATTTTTTCCCCTTATATATCTCAGTATACTCAGATCTGTACATATAATTTTGCAGGTATAACAAGTCTGTCCCATAGTGTTTATAATCTAATTTGAGTAATTGAGGCATAACGAGATGAAGCGATTTACCCAAGGTGACAAAGATGTTACACTGGGATTCAAACTGGGGGAGTCACCTCTTTTAAGGCTGTGCCATTCAAACTAGGTTACTACTGGTACCGGTTTTTTTCCATCATGGTTTCATATGTAACATAATCCCCATGATAATCATCAATTCACATATGAGCCTCATCTGATATCTAATTAAAGTCCAAGTCTGTTTAGTTAAAGGTACATTGCACAATCAAGAAAATATAATTCTACACTGAATCTTAAGCAAAAGCTTTTTTAACGTTTTCTTAGGAAGAGATCACTTTGATAGAAAATGCATTCTTGACTGCTCCCTTTAATCTTTTCATTTGGACCCACTCTTTACAAGGAGAATCCATGTCCTGCTCACAAAATTAAAGGAAATTAGGATCCTATTGCTTCAGGCACTATGGCGACAAAGACCTACATGCACACTTGTATATACAGAGTCAATTACTGAATCTGCAAGAGTTTCCAAAAAGCAACAAGCAGTATAAGCCCCTTCACTATGCTACCTTCAGAGCCTGGCATGCATCATAGATCATTTGAAAGGGTTAATGTATTTGGTAGAAATTCACTATCATCTGACAAGTAAGCAGATTTAACAGTGAGTTATGATGGAAATTCTACTAGAAAGAACAAACGGCCCAACTTCATCCCAAACCAACAGCAGAATTAGAGCAAACTGCAATTTAAGAAAATAATTTTTCATTTTGACATTGTCCAGCCCTGTCTATTGTACTCTGCCTTCCTACATCTCTTCTTCTTCTTCTTCTTCTTCTTCTTCTTCTTCTTCTTCTTCTTCTTCTTCTTCTTCTTCTTCTTCTTCTTCTTCTTCTTCTTCTTCTTCTTCTTCTTCTTCTTCTTCTTCTTCTTCTTCTTCTTATTATTATTATTATTATTATTATTATTATTATTCCAGTACTGTGAAATATAATATTGCTGCGGAAGGAATAATAAAAAATAATAAATAAAGGTATTTATTTTCCTACCAAGTGAGACTATATATATTTTTTTTTATTAAAGGCTGGTGCAGATATCAAAAAGTACATTTTCTACTAAAGGTCTTAACATAAAAGAAAAGGAGTAATCAGGAAAAAGCAACTTGGGATGCCCCTAAATAGTGGGGACTAACTGTAACTAGGAAAAACAAAGAGGGTGCTAATGGCAAAAAATCTTAGTCAGAGAACAGCATATCAAATCGAGGGAGTCAAGCACACCAAAAAATTCTGAAAATAGAATTACTGCAATAAAGTCATTTTAATGACTGAAATAGTTAAAAAATATCCAACGTTTCGGTGAGAAGCACCTTAACGTTGGATATTTTTTACTATTTCAGTCATTAAAGACTTTTTTGCAGTAATTCTATTTTCAGTATTTTCTACTATAGCTCTTACCAGATATTGTAGTACAATGTTCTCAGTACATCCTATTGAGGTCTAGTATTTATACATAACCTTCAGAATATATTGCTGACAAACAGGCTTATGGAAATGCTCTGTATATTGTAACTCTCTTGAAAGGTTTAGGAGACATACCTACATTAGTAGAAATGTAGATTGGTTGTAGGTTGTGACACCTCTTAGGAGTTCAATTTGAGAGTTCTTCGTTGATGAAATTATACTGTACAGAGCTTTTAAAACATCACAGCTCTCTTCTTCAAATATACAGGCCTGTTGTTCAACAGTAAACCTGAAGAGACCTGTGAGGTTTTGATTGCCCTGTACACCGAGGCTCTTCAACTAGTTTTCAAAAGTGGAAGATACAAAAATGTTTTTGTTAGACGTAGATAGGCCAAAAGAGTATAATTATGTAATTGTGGATACATTTAAAGACTAAAAAAATATATATACTTTAAGAATTTTCAATAATTTATAACACCCATACTATATATCAATGTCTTTACCGTATATATAATGTATAACCCTGTTCATTTAATGTAACCATATATTGTTAACATAACTGTGCCCAGGACATACTTGAAAACGTGAGATCAGTCTCAATATATTACTTCCTGGTAAAACATTTTTATAAATAAAATAAATACATATATTTATATTACCTTAGCTTACATGTGAATTTTAGTTGGAAAAATTGTACTTAGCTGTTTTAGCAACTACAATTAAATTAAATTTAAGCAGACAGTCCAAGGGCCACTCGAAGGCCTCCAATTGAAGAGTCATGCTACACACTATTGAGTCAATGTATTATCACAAAAATAGTGGTGCAAAGGGACATTTTTGGTTGCATATTGTCCTGCAGTATGTGTTTAAAAGCTGGTGTCTAGGTTCTATTATGGTCTACAGCATTTTTTGGTTGTCTTATTTATTTATTTATAAAATATTTTACCAGGAAGTAATACATTGAGAGTTACCTCTCGTTTTCAAGTATGTCCTGGGCACAGAGTAAAACAAATAATACATGGTTACAATTACAGTTACATAAATGAACAGGGTATACATTATATACAAGACATTGCGTGCACAGTTAAAGAAAATATATATTATGGGCGTATGAAACAGTTACAGACCAGATTAAAATGTGAGACAGCCTTAGATTTGAAAGAACTTAAACTGGTGGTTGATGTGAGAGTCTCTGGTAGGTTGTTCCAGTTTTGGGGTGCACGGTAGGAGAAGGAGGAACGTCCGGATACTTTGTTAAGCCTTGGGACCATGAACAGTCTTTTGGAGTCTGATCTCAGGTGATAAGTGCTGCATGTGGTAGGGGTGAGGATCTTGTTCAGATAGCTGGGTAGCATGCCCATGAAGAATTTAAAGGCAAGACAGGAAAGGTGAACTTTGCGCCTAGACTCTAGTGATGACCAATCTAGTTCTTTGAGCATATCGCAGTGATGTGTGTTGTAGTTGCATTGGAGAACAAAAAGACAAATTGTATTGTAGAGGGTGTCAAGTTTGCTAAGGTGGGTTTGAGGTGCCGAGCCGTGTACTATGTCTCCATAGTCAATAATTGGCATTAGCATCTGCTGTGCGATACGCTTTCTGACCAGGAGACTTAGGGAGGATTTGTTCCTGTAAAGTGCCCCTAGTTTGGCATAGGTCTTGGTTGTCAGGATATCAATGTGCATCCCGAATGTTAAGTGGGAGTCAAACCATAAGCCCAGGTATTTAAAACTAGTGGCAGGGGTTAGGGTGGTGTTAGCGTTGGTTTTAATCAGGAGCTCCATCACTGGAAGCTTTAAAAATTTAGTCTTGGTCCCGAATACCATTGTTACAGTCTTGTCAGTGTTTAAAAACAGTTTGTTTTGGGAAATCCAGTTTTAGAGTCTCAAAAAATCAGACTGAAGTATGTGTTGAAGGTTAGAGAGGCTATGGCTGTGTGCATATAGGATTGTGTCGTCTGCATACGTACATGTGTATTGAGGCTTCCTTGTCTGCATTGGTCTGTGACAGTAATAAGGATTTATGTAGCAATTGGGAGAAGATTAGGGCAATTAATTAATTACATTAATGAAATGTATGTAGAAACATGGGATTTGCCTCACTTTCTGCAATGGATTTCTCTATCACCTTAAAGGTCATTAGGGAGTGATTTCCTTTACATTGTAATGTCAAAGCAATTCACCACATGTTTTAATATAGCACACACTATTCATAAATATATAGTTACATAGTAGATGAGGTTGAAAAAAGACATATGTCCGTCAAGTTCAACCTATGCTAAATTTATACAACAGATAATCATATATTTGTACTTATACTATATTGATCCAGAGGAAGGCAAACAAAAAACCCCATTGAAACATTATCCAATGATATCTCATAAGGGAAAAATAAATTATTTATTTTATTTATTTATAAAATATTTTACCAGGAAGTAATACATTGAGAGTTACCTCTCGTTTTCAAGTATGTCCTGGGCACAGAGTAAAACAAATAATACATGGTTACAAGTACAGTTACATAAATGAACAAGGTATACATTATATACAAGACATTGCGTGCACAGTTAAAGAAAAAATATATTATGGGCGTATGAAACAGTTACAGACCAGGTTAAAATTTGAGACAGCCTTAGATTTGAAAGAACTTAAGCTGGTGGTGGATATGAGACTGACTCCAAATATTGGCAATCAGATTTCTCCCTGGATCAACATTCTTGTTTACTTATTTGGTTAATCCTCCATACCTTTCCTTTCTAAGAAGATGTCCAACCTTTTTTGAAGATATATCTATTGTACCTGCCATCACAGTCCATGGGTAATGAATTCCATATGTTAACT